>NW_007052063.1:69047-70174 GCF_000164805.1 Carlito syrichta | reverse complement strand
CAGGGTTCAAGACCAACCTGGGCAACTTGGTGAGACCTCATCTCTACAATAAATCAAAAAATTAGCTGGGTGTGCTGGTGCGTGCCTGTAGTTCCAACTACTTGGAAGGCTGAGCCCGCAGGTCGAGGCTGCAGCAGCAGTGGACATGCCACTGTACTGCAACATGGGGGACAGAGTGAGACTCCAACTCGAAAGAAAAGAAACTTGTGTTGTTTAGGCCACCTAGTCTAGGGTATTTGTTATGGAAGCCCAAGCCAACTAAGACAGCAGCACATTCCAAAATGTGTGAATATACAACAATTTCCAACATGTATATATTTTTAAGACAGGGTCTCAATCTGTTGCCAAGGCTGGAATACAGTGGAGTGATCATAGTTCATTGTAGCCTCCAACTCCTGGGCTCAAGCTACCCTCTTGCCTCAGCCTCCCGAGTACCTATACCTAACAGGCAAACGTCACCTGGCTTAATTTTGTTTTTTTAGAGATGGAGTCTTGCTATTTGCCCAGGCTGGTTTCAAACTCCTGGCCTCAAGTGATCCTCCTGACTCAGCCTCCCAAAGTGCTGGGAGCCGCCCGCCAAGTCTAAGATATACCTTTTTTTTTGGAGTAGGAGTCTCACTCTGTCACCCAGGTTGGAGTGCAGTGACAGACTCACTGCCACCGCAGCCTCAACCTGCTGGGCTCTGGTGATCCTTCCGCCTCCGCCTTCCAAGCAGCTGGAACCACAGATGCGTGCCACCATGCCCAGCTAATTTTTTTATTTATTGTAGAAACGAGGTCTCACTATGTTGCCCAGGCTGGTCTAGAACTCCTGGGCTCAGGAAATCCTCTCGCCTCTGCCTCCCAAAATCCTGGGATGACGGGTGTGAGCCACTGCACCCAGCCAAGATATACTATTAATTGAACAAAGCAAGATACAGAACAGTGCTAAATTTGTGTAAAAAGACAGATGTATTTACATTTTGCTTCACGAGTCCACAGACTAGCTCTGGAATTTCCCCAGGACTCCTGCTCGGTGGCTCAGCCTGTAATCCCGCGCTCTGGGAGGCTGAGGTGAGTGGATTGCATGAGCCCGCAGGTTCAAGACCCGCCTGGGCAACTTGGCAAGACCTCATCTCTATAATAAA
>NW_007052063.1:66026-68637 GCF_000164805.1 Carlito syrichta | reverse complement strand
CGCCCGGGCCCAGCAGGTCGAGGCTGCAGTGGCCGGGAGCAGCCACCGCACTCGTCTGGGTGACAGAATGAGACTCCAACTCAAAAAAAAAAAAAGAATTTTGCATAAAATTTACAAATCTCCTATCATCACACAACAAAACAACCAAACAATGGAGTGGGATGTCTGAGGAGGCCTCAGATTCCCCTAGAAGCTTACAGGAACTGGGGTCAGGGCCTCATCCCGATCAGGTAACTGGGTTCAGTTCTGGGAGCGCCCTGGGACCGCGATCCCAGGCTCGAGTGTGTCTGTGTTCCAGGAAATAGGTTGGCTTCCCACTTGTGTGGCCTGCAGGAGCAGTCTGAGCGTGTCTGGCGGTGACTTGGGCCCACAAACTGTGTTCCCGGTCCCCAAAACTCCGAGGTCTCGCGGCTGCCTGCAGTTCTGAGATCTACCGGGAGGTGGCGCGCCAGAATCTGAACCCGAAGCCGGACGCCCCCCGCCCCGCCCTGGACCAGGCCCGCCGTCCAGAGGTCAGGAATGCGCCTGGGAAGATGCCTGGAGCCGTGGCCAGCGCGCCTGGACCCTTTTATGGGCACAGACGGCGCTCTGGTATCGCCCCTAGCCAAGAATGCAGACCCCAGGGAGAGGAGAGCTAGGCTTGCCCTCCTCCCCACCAGAAGGGGCCAGACACCAGGCCCATGCCTCTTCGGGCCTGGGGGTCTGAAGCACACTTGGGCACTGGGGCAAGGTACCCATTGTTTGGAGTTTCCTGCTCTGTCAAGAGTAAAGAAACCTTGCCAGGCACGGTGGCTCAAGCCTGTAATCCCATCACTTTGGGAGGCCGAGGTGAGATGACTGCCTGAGCCCGAGTTCTAGACTAGCCTGGGCAACTTGGCAAGACCTTGTCTCTACAATAAATCAAAAAATTAGCCGGGCGTGGTAGAGGACGCCTCTAGTTCCAGCTACTTGGAAGGCTGAGGTGGAAGGATCGCCTGAGCCCAGCAGGTCGAGGCTGCAGTGGCAATGAGTGTGCCACTCCAGTCTCGGCAAGAGTGAGACTGAATCAGAAAAAAGAGTAAAAATACCTACCTTGCAAAGGTGCAATAAGACTGGAAAATAGATGTGCCCAGCACTGTGGAGGGGTCTAGCCAGGCATAATAAACTGCGATCACTCTTGTTATATTTTTATTTTCTATGAAGAATCTGACACTGCACTCAAAGAAATTTTATTAGCTGGGTGTGGAGGCACAAGTCTGAAACCCCTGCTATTTCAGAGGCGGCGGCAGGAGGATCACTTGAGCTCAGGAGGTGAGGCTGCAGTGAGCTGTGATCACACCACCGCACTCCAGTTCAGTCTGGGCGACAGAGTGAGACCCGGACTCCAAAAAAAAAAAAAAGAAAGAAAGAAAGAAAGGAAAGGAAAGGAAGGAAGGAAGGAAAGAAAGAAATTTTATTGCCAGATAGCATTTGGTTGAGTTTCCCAGTCAAATTTTAGGGTGCCCTTCGCTTTGTCCTTGGTAATTTTCTCTCACTTTCATACCTGACAGTAATACTGTCTGCTGCCTCCAAAATTTACCCAGAATTCATATGGTCTGAGCATGTTCAAAGTCCCCACCATTGCTCCTCTGGGCCAATGAAGCATCCTTCCCCTTATCAGAGGCCACAGGGTGCCTGTGAACACCTGAATCAGGGCAAGTCCCTCCTCTGCTTAGAAATCTCTATGGTGGCTGGGTGCAGTGGCTCACACCAGTCATCCCAGCACTTTGGGAGGCGGAGGCGAGAGAACTGCCTGAGCCCAGGGGTTCAAGACCAGCCTGGGCAACTTGGCAAGACTTCATCTCTACAATAAATCAAAAAATTAGCCAGGTGTGGTAGTGTGTGCCCGTAGTTTCAGCTACTTGGAAGACTGAGGCAGAAAGATCGCCTAGCCCAGCAGGTAGCGGCTGCAGTGGCCATGACTGTGCCACTTCACTCCAGTCCAGCCTGGGCAACAGAGTGAGATCCAACTAAAAAAAAATAAAAGAACTCTCTATGGCTCCCATTCAAAGTCCTCCCCATGGCCCACAAGTCCCTGCACGATCCACCTCATCTTCTCTCAGCCGTGTTGCCTTGCAATATCCAGTCACACGGAGATCCTCACTGCCCACAGAACTCATGGGTAGATTCCAACCTCAGAGCCTTTGCACTTGTCGTTCCCTCATTCTGAAATGCTTCTCCTTTACGTCTTTCCAGGAAAATGGCGTCTCAGCTGACATCACACGTCACCACCTTTGCAACGAGACCTTCCCTCGCTGTGCTGTCACTGGAATTATCACCATCATGTCGTCACTCTGTTATTTTCTGTGTCCCCCGCCAGAACTCCACAAGGGCAAGAATTTTTGTCTGTTTGTTCACCGTGATGGCGTTTGGCGTCAGTAAAGGCATCTCCCCTGCGTCTCTTCCGCCTGCAAATTCCCTTGGGCCCACAGAAAACGTCTGCCAGACAGCGCTTGGAGAGGACACGGCGGGCCGAGGATGTCAGTCGGCGGCTGACTCCGGCACCAGGGTCCGGGCGGCCGGGGGCTTGCCGGGGCTGCCGGTGGAGCCGCTGGTGTCCCGTCCGTCGCGCGGGGGCGACGAGCGCCCGGAG
>NW_007052063.1:62448-65179 GCF_000164805.1 Carlito syrichta | reverse complement strand
TTCTCCAGCACTATGAGCGCGCACACCGCCAGGCACACCACGGCGTCGGCGCGCAGGCCCGCGCCCGGCTGGTAACGCGCCCCGCGGAGCTTGCCCGTGTAGTTGTAATGCAGGACGATGACCTCGCTCACCGGCGCTGGCCGCAGCAGCCCCGACTCCATGGGCCTCGCGCCCCGAGGCTGTGGAAAGGCGGGACGCCGCGTCAGTCCCGCAGGCCCTGGGTGCTCAGTCCCTGCGGCCTGCGCGGGTGCGCAGGTCTGGCCTCGCAGCCCTGGGGAAAAGGCCCCGACGGCTGCCTACCCGCCCCCCCAACGCACACACCTACGGGGGCTCAAGAGGGGTGGAGGTTGGAAGGAACACATCCCTGGAGACAAATAGTATCAGGAGGGGAGAGAGTGATGGGCCGTCCCACAAGAAAGGGACTCACGACCAGCAAGGCTTTCCCGAGGCTTACTCAATCTTAGCACGCACAAACAACCACACACAGAAATACAGTGACACACAAATACAGTGACGCGCATGGACAAGGGCAAAAATACAGTCACGGCCGGGCACGGTGGCTCACGCCTGGAATCCCAGCACTTTGGGAGGGCGAGGCTGGAGGACCGCTTGAGCCCAGGGGTTCGAGACCAGCCTGGGCAACTTGGTGAGACCGCGTCTCTACAAAAAAATTTTAAAAGTTAGCTGAGCATGGTGGCACACTCCTATAGTCCCAGCTACTCGGGAGGTTGAGGTGCAAGGATTGCCCGAGCCTGGGAGGTCGAGACTGTGGTGAGCTGTGATCGTGCCACCGCACTCCAGCCTGAGTGACGGAGGCCCTGACTCGAAAAAGTAAAAAACACACATTAGGCCGGGCGCGGTAGCTCAAACCTGTAATCTCAGCACTTTGGGAGGCAGAGGTGAGAAGACTGCCTGAGCTCAGGGGTTTGAGACCAGCCTGAGCAACATGGTGAGACTTCATCTCTACAATAAACCAAAAAAATAGCCGGGGATGATGGCACATGCCTGTAGTTCCAGCTACTTGGAAGGCTGAGAGGTGGGAGGATAGCCTGAGACCTGCAGGTCGAGGCTGCAGTGGCTGCGAGCGTGCCACTGCACTCCAGCCTAGGTGACAGAGTGAGACTATGACTCCAAAAAAAAAAGTACTCATTCACACACTATCAAGGAAACACAAATATGATTACACATAGACAGAATGACACAGGCAGACATACGCAGGGATGAAACCGCAGTCACACACAGATGGGGTCTCACACCCCAGTGGCACAGGCCACAATTTTGCAACTCACACTCACACTCGCCGGAGGCCCGAACCCCACACTCCACACCCAGCCCTCTCTGCACTCAGGCCTTTTCCTGCCAAAAACACTTCATCCACACAAAACCAATTTGATCCTGTGCACCCACTTCCCAGAGGCAGAACATGAGGGCATTAGACACAATTCACATTGCCCAGGCAGGCTCTTCTAGAGAGACACACATGTCATTAAAGGGTAATTACACGGCCGGGTTCGGTGGCTCAGCCCGTCATCCCAGCACTTTGGGAGGCCGAGGTGAGTGGATTGCCTGAGCCCGCGGGTTCAAGACCTGCCTGGGCAACTTGACGAGACCTCATCTCTACAATAAATCAAAAAATTAGCCGGGCGTGGTAGCGCACGCCTGTAGTTCCAGCTACTTGGAAGGGGGAGGCGGAAGGGCCGCCGGAGCCCAGCAGGTCGAGGCTGCGGTGGCCAGAAGCGGCCACTGCACTCCAGTCTGGGCAACAGAGTGAGACTCCAACTCAAAAAAAAAAAACAAAAAAACAAAACAAAAAAGGGCAATAACACTTTCCAGGTCAGGTACAGTGGCTCGTATCTGTAGTCCCAGCACTTTGGGAGGCTGAGGCAGGAGGACCGCTTGAGCCCAGGAGTTCGGGAAACCAGCCTGAGCAACATCTCTACAAAAGTTTAAAAATTAGCCAGGTGTGGTGGTGCCTGTAGTCCCCCCTGCTTGGAGGCTGAGGCAGAAGGATGGCTTGAACCTGGGGAAGTGGAGGCTTTGGTGAGCCCTGACCACATCACTGTACTCCAGATCAGCCTGGACGACAGAGTGAGACCCTGACTCAGAAATTTAAAGATAAAAATAACACTTTCCACCAGTGACTGCATCCTTTGATCCCTTGGACAACTCTCCCTGTAGTATTTTCAGATGAGGCAACTGCGGCCCAAAAGAACTACCTGATTCATAAAAGCAGGCACAAAGGTTTTCATGCTTCCACCCAAGCACAGCCAGGCAGAAACGGTCACACGCTCACTCCAGTCCCACTAAACAGATGAGAAGCCAAGTCCTGGGGAAGGCAATGGGCATTTTTGGCACACAGTTGGGACAAGGGCATCCCAGAGGGCTTCCAACACACACATGGAACCACACAGGAGCATACAGGCAGACAGGAAGTTACTGGCTCACCCATGCAGGAGGTGGGGCCCAAACACATGGAGACAGGGGTTACCCAGGCCCCCACAGGGCCACGACCCCTGGCAGCAGAACTCAAGTATGGAGACCTGGAGGGGGCGGCGGCGGCGGGGAGGCATGGGGGCAGGCCAGGGGATTCTGCGCGTCTCCAGCCCCATCCCGGGACCCCACCCGGCGGGGGGATGGCTGGCTTTTCCCTCCCTAGAGGCTTCCAGGAAGGGATCTGGAAACCTCCGCAAGGGGCGGGGCGCCTTTTCAGACCCGGAGTGGCCGCTGGGGC
>NW_007052063.1:61666-62428 GCF_000164805.1 Carlito syrichta | reverse complement strand
CGCCGGCGGTGGCCCCCTCCCTTTGGGTCCCGGGCACTCAGCCCGTGGCTGCCAGCCTGTGCCACCCGCCGCGGCGGCGACTGGCACCGGCGAGCCCTCAGCTGCTGCCTCCGGGCCTGGGCTGGGCTTCCAGGAACGCTCCGTCGCGGCGGGGAACTCGGGGACGCGGAAAGGGAAAGGCGAGCCGCTTCCCCTGAGAGGGGGGTCCCGTCTGTCCCCGGGGGCCCAGGCCCCGGCTCCTCCCCGCTTCCCACCCACCTGCCAACTGAGCTCCCTGGGCTGCACCTCGAGGCCGCGCGTCGACGAAGGGACCCGGGCAGAGGGGCGTCGGGAGGGCGTCCTGCAGGGGCGGCCGTGGTCCGAGTCCTCTCCAGGGGCCGATCGGGCCCTGCGGCTCCAGGGCACAGGCCCCTCCCCGTCCCCTGCTCCCACCCCCCGCGCGGCGCGGCGGGAGCAAGGAGGGGCGGGTGCCGGCAGGATTGCACCAGGAACTTCCCCCTCCTCAGATAAGGAGAGTCTGTCCCGCCTCACTTACTGTGTCTCTGGGCCGTGTCTTTTTTTTTTTTTTTTTTTTGAGTTGGAGTCTCACCCTGTCGCAGAGACTGGAGGGCAGTGGCCGCTCCCGGCCACCGCAGCCTCGGCCTGCTGGGCTCCGGCGATCCTTCCGCCTCAGCCCGGAATTACAGGCACGCGTTACCACACCCGGCTGATTTTTTGATTTATTGTAGAGATGAGGGCTCGCCAAGTTGCCCAGGCGGGTCT
>NW_007052063.1:55564-60916 GCF_000164805.1 Carlito syrichta | reverse complement strand
CTGCAGCGCCTTGGGGGTCCCGGCTGCTGGCGGGGGGCGACACAACACCCCTCCCCTCGCCGGATCCGAGTCATCAAAGACACGTGGGGGGGCGTTAACCCCTCGGTGCCAGGTCCCCCCAGCCCTGCGGACCAAGCCCTGAGAATCCCCCAAGGCGACCGGGCTGCGCCTAGCACCCAGCGGCCTGCGATAAAGGGCCTCCTCCTGCGAAGGGGAAGCCGCACCCCAGGGTGGCGAGGTGGCCCCTTCACACCTCCCAGGCGGCGATCTCACCTCCTGCGAATGGGACTCTTCCGGCCGCGGGTCCCGAGCACAGCACCCCCACCCTCGCCTGCCTGGGTCTCTTTCCCACGGATTGGGACCCTGGGGGCCCAGACTCAGCGTCCGGGACAGATGCTAGGAGTCCCATGGGCTCTCTGGCTTCCATTCCTGACTGCCACTGGGCACTCGTGGCCACAGTTCTTACAACTCAGATCACATTCCTCTGCTGCTCCAAACTCCCAGAACTCCCTATGTCCAATGCTCGAGTCCCTCAGGGAAGGCCCAAGGCCTTGCAGGCTCAGTCTCCTTTCCTTCCTTTCGTGGAGTCCCTTACCCACTCTGCTCCAGCCTGCTGGACAACTCCTGTCCTCACACGCTCTTTTTTATTTGCTTGTTTGATTGGCTGATTGATTTTTTTTTGGAGATAGACTCTCACTCTGTCACCCACACTGGAGTGCATGCAGTGGCATGATTGTGGCTCACCACTGCCTCAAACTGCTGAACTCAAGCAATCCTCCTGTCTCAGCCTCCTGAGTAGCTGGGACTACGGGCATAAGCCACCATCCCAGTTAATTTTTTTTTTTTGGGAGAGGTGTGGTCTTGTACTGTTGCCCAAGCTGGTCTTGAACTCCTGGGCTCAAGCAATCCTCTCGCCTCAGCTTCCTGTCTAGAACTACAGATGCATGCCACCATGACCAGGTGTTTGTTTTTTTTTTTTTTTAAATCAGTATCTCACTATGTTGCCCAGGCTGGTCTCAAACTTCCAGGCTCAAGTGGTCCTCCTGCTTCACCCTCCTGAGTGACTAGGGGCAAACCACCATGCCTGGCTAACACTTCAAGACTTTTGAATGTGGGGACCAGTCTGCCTGGAGCACTCTTCCCCAGCCCTTCCCAGCTGGTCACCTCCTCAGAGAGGCCTTCCCTGATCCGCCACCCTCCTTCCAGTCTCAAAGGACAGTTGGTGTCACCTGAAATCACCTCTATGCATCTATGTGTCCTGTTGTGTATCTCAGCCCTAGAACCTTAGCCCCAGGAAGGGAGGGCCCCCTGTCTGTCCCTCTGCCCAGATACATAAAGGTTAAGAGCTCAGCTACTTGGTGGCCTTGGACTCTGGGCAAGTGATGGCCCTCTGAGCCTCAGTGGCCTCATCTGTAAAATGGGGATCATAACTGCATCCACTCCTAGGGCTACTGTTGAGGCTGAAGGGAGCTGTTGGAACAGAGCTGAGGTACACAGTGAGAGCTCAGTAAAGGCTACTGCAGGTACTACCGGTCACCACTTGTATCCCCAGGAGGAACTAGGAAGGCAGTGAGCTCAGGCCTCATCAGCCCCAGGCACCGCCCCCACCCTCCTAACCCCAGGCCAAGCCCACTGGCTTCCTGGGACAGGGCACGCTGGCCTCCCGCTCCTGTCCCAGCCCGCTGCAACCTGCCCGCTTGAAGCATGCCTGGGCTGGCACACCCATCCCGCCAGTTCTGCTGTGGGGGCCCTTGCCTTTGGGGGCCACCTTGCCCAACGCCCACTCTCCCTGGGCCTGGTCTGCACCCCTGAGAGGGCAAAATACCTCCCATGCCCCTTCATAACCCCTCGCCCTGACCCCAGCAGGGAGGGGCTTCCCGCTCCCACCCTTCCCTACCCCCTCTTGCACAGCCTAGACTTGAACATGGCCACAGGGAGGTGTCAAGGGACAGCATCCCCTCCTCCCCCAGAGTCAGAGCAGTCAGGCCTGGGGGATCTCAGACTAGAGGCTCCAGGACCAACTCCACTCACACTTACAAGGTTTGTTTGTGGAGCTGGGGGAGTTTTCTCCAACCAGTAAATTTGCTTCTTTCAGGAGTACAGGGTAGCAGCTCTGAATATATGTTCATAGGGCTGAAAAATAAATACATATGTTATGGATATTGACAGCTGGGATGCCTCCTGTAGCTAAAAAAAAAAAAAAAGTTACAAATAAGCAGTGTTAGTCTGGCAAGATGGCTCAGGTCTGTAATCCTAGCACTTTGGGAGGCAGAGGAAAGAGGATTGCCTGAGTTCAGGAGTTCGAGACCAGCCTGGGCAACTTGATGAGACCTCGTCTCTACAATAAATAAAAAAATCAGCCAGGTTTGGTGGCATGTACCTGTGGTTCCAGCTACTTGGAAGGCTGAGGTGGAAGGATGGCTTAAGCCCAGCAGGTCTTAATCGAGACAGTGAGACTTCGACTCAAAAAAACCAGAAAAACAGCTGGGCTCGGTGGCTCAGTCTATAATCCTGCGTTTTGGGAGGCTGAGGTGAGTGATTGCCTGAGCCCGCGGTTTCAAGACCCGCCTGGGCAACTTGGCGAGACCTCATATAAAATATTAGCCGGGTGTGGTAGTGCACGCCTGTAGTTCCAGCTACTTGGAAGGCTGAGGTGGAAGGATGGCTTAAGCCCAGCAGGTCTTAATCGAGACAGTGAGACTTCGACTCAAAAAAACCAGAAAAACAGCTGGGCTCGGTGGCTCAGTCTATAATCCTGCGTTTTGGGAGGCTGAGGTGAGTGATTGCCTGAGCCCGCGGTTTCAAGACCCGCCTGGGCAACTTGGCGAGACCTCATATAAAATATTAGCCGGGTGTGGTAGTGCACGCCTGTAGTTCCAGCTACTTGGAAGGCTGAGGTGGAAGGATGGCTTAAGCCCAGCAGGTCTTAATCGAGACAGTGAGACTTCGACTCAAAAAAACCAGAAAAACAGCTGGGCTCGGTGGCTCAGTCTATAATCCTGCGTTTTGGGAGGCTGAGGTGAGTGATTGCCTGAGCCCGCGGTTTCAAGACCCGCCTGGGCAACTTGGCGAGACCTCATATAAAATATTAGCCGGGTGTGGTAGTGCACGCCTGTAGTTCCAGCTACTTGGAAGGCTGAGGTGGAAGGATGGCTTAAGCCCAGCAGGTCTTAATCGAGACAGTGAGACTTCGACTCAAAAAAACCAGAAAAACAGCTGGGCTCGGTGGCTCAGTCTATAATCCTGCGTTTTGGGAGGCTGAGGTGAGTGATTGCCTGAGCCCGCGGTTTCAAGACCCGCCTGGGCAACTTGGCGAGACCTCATATAAAATATTAGCCGGGTGTGGTAGTGCACGCCTGTAGTTCCAGCTACTTGGAAGGCTGAGGTGGAAGGATGGCTTAAGCCCAGCAGGTCTTAATCGAGACAGTGAGACTTCGACTCAAAAAAACCAGAAAAACAGCTGGGCTCGGTGGCTCAGTCTATAATCCTGCGTTTTGGGAGGCTGAGGTGAGTGATTGCCTGAGCCCGCGGTTTCAAGACCCGCCTGGGCAACTTGGCGAGACCTCATATAAAATATTAGCCGGGTGTGGTAGTGCACGCCTGTAGTTCCAGCTACTTGGAAGGCTGAGGTGGAAGGATGGCTTAAGCCCAGCAGGTCTTAATCGAGACAGTGAGACTTCGACTCAAAAAAACCAGAAAAACAGCTGGGCTCGGTGGCTCAGTCTATAATCCTGCGTTTTGGGAGGCTGAGGTGAGTGATTGCCTGAGCCCGCGGTTTCAAGACCCGCCTGGGCAACTTGGCGAGACCTCATATAAAATATTAGCCGGGTGTGGTAGTGCACGCCTGTAGTTCCAGCTACTTGGAAGGCTGAGGCGGAAGGATCGCCGGAGCCCGGCAGGTCGAGGCTGCGGTGGCCGGGAGCGGCCACTGCACTCCAGTCTGGGCGACAGAGTGAGACTTCGACTCAAAAAAACCCACAAAGCCGGGCTCAGTGGCTCAGCCTGTAATCCCAGCACTTTGGGAGGCTGAGACTGGAGGATCGCTTGAGGACAGAAGGTTGAGACAAAGCTGGGCAACATAGCAAGACCCCGTCAGTACAAAAAAATAAAGAAATTAGCTTGGCATTGTGGTGCACACCTGTAGTCCCAGCAACTCAGGAGGCTGAGACGGGAGGATCTCTTGAGCCCAGAAGATCAAGGCTGTAGTGAGCTATGATTGTGCCACTATACTACAGCCTGGGCAACAGAGTAAGACCTTGTCTCTGGCTTTATTTTATTTTAATAGCAAAATCAAATAAATGAGCTATGGAGCCATGAAAATAAATGGAGAAACTGTAACTGCATATCGCCAAGAGAAAGAAGCTATTCTGAAAAGGCTACACAGTGCGTGTTGTCAATCATATGATATTCTGGAAAGGCAGAACAATAGAGACAATAATAAGATTGGTGGTCTAAGCCGGACTTGGTGGCTCAGCCTGTAATCCTGTGCTTTGGGAGGCTGAGGTGAGTGGATTGCCTGAGCCCTGGGTTCGAGACCCGCCTGGGCAACTTGGCGAGACTTCATCTCTACAATAAATTAAAAAATCATCCGGGCATGGTAGTGCGTGCCTGTAATTCCAGCTACTCAGAAGGCTGAAGCGGAAGGATGGCTGAAGCCCAGCAGGTTGAGGCTGCGGTGGCCGGGAGTGGCCACTGCACTCCAGGCTCAGCGACAGAGACTCCAACTCAAAAAAAAAAAAAAGATTGGTGGTCTAGTGGAATGGTTCATACCTGTCATTCCAGCACTTTGGGAGGTGGAGGCAAGAGGACTGTCTGAGCCCAGGGGTTTGAGACCAGCCTGGGCAACATGGCGAGATCATCTCTACAATACATCAAAAAATTAGTACTGGTTGCAGTGGCTCAAGCCTGTAATTCCAGCACTTTGGAAGGCCGAGGTGAGAGGACTGCCTGAGCCCAGGGGTTGGAGACCAGCCTGGGCAACATGGCGAGACCTCGTCTCTACAATAAATCAAAAATTAGCCTGGTGTGATAGCACATGCCTGTAGTTTAGCTACTTGGAAGGCAGAGGCAGAAGGATCGCCTGAGTCCAGCAGGTCGAGGCTGCTGTGGCCGTGAGTGTGCCACTGCACTTCAGCCTGGGCGACACAGTGAGACTCCAACTCAAAAAAAAAGAAAAACTAGCTGGGTGTGGTGGTGCATGCCTGTAGTTCCAGCTATTCAGAAGGCTGAGGCAGAAGGATCACCTGAGCCCAGCAGGTTGAGACTGCGGTGAGCTGAGATTGTGCCACTGTGCTACAGCCTGGGCAAGAGTGAGACTTTGACTCAAAAAAAAAAAAAAAAAAAGGGGGGGGG
>NW_007052063.1:53948-55161 GCF_000164805.1 Carlito syrichta | reverse complement strand
ATCCACTCGCCTCGGCCTCCCAAAGTGCTGGGATTACAGGCTGAGCCACCGAGCCTGGTCGGAATCTCTGCTTTCACTTGATTTCTCTGTGAACCTAAAAACACGACTTGAAAAACTAAAAGTTCAATTAATTAATTACTATTATTTTATTTTATTTTTTTGATTTGGAGTCTCACTCCATTGCCCAGGCTGGAGTGCAGTGGAACACTCATGGCCACCCCAGCGTCGACCTGCTGGGGGGTCTGGTGATCCTTCTCCCAAGTAGCTGGAACTACAGGTGTGTGCTACCACGCCTGGCTAATATTTTGATTTATTGTAGAGACATGGTCTCACCATGTTGCCCAGGCTGGTCTCGAACCCGTGGACTCAGGCGATCCTCTCACCTCCACCTCCCCAAGTGCTGGGATTACAGGCTTAAGCCACCATGCCTGGCCTATTATTTTAATTTTAATCTAATTTTGATTTTGCTATATTCCCCAGGCTGGTCTTGAACTTCTGAGCTCAAGTGATTCTCCTACATCAGCCTCCCAAAGCGTTTGGGATTACAGGCATGAGCTACCAAGCCCAGTCTAATTTATTATTTTTCTTTTCTTTTTTTCTTTTTTTTAAGGCATCATCTCACTCTGCCACTCAGGCTGGAATACAGTGGCATGATCATAGCTCACTGTAGCCTCCAACTCCTGGGTTCAAGCGATCCTCCCATCTCAGCCTCCCGAGTAGCTGGGACTACAGGTGTGCACCATCATTTCTGACTAATTTTTAAAATTTGTTTGTAGAGATGAGGTTTTGCTATGTTGCCCAGGCTGGTCTCACACTCCTGGCCACAAACGAGCCTCCTACCTCAGCCTCCCAAAGTTCTAGGATTAATTGTAGGCATGAATTCCTGCTTCTGGCCTAGATATCTTTTCTTTTTTTCTTTCTTTTTTTCTTTCTTTCTTTCTTTCTTCCTTCCTTCCTTCCTTCCTTCTTCCACCTTCCTTCCTTCCTTTCTTCCTTTCTTTCTTTCTTCCTTCCTTCCTTTCTTTCTTTCTTTCTTTCTTATTTTTTTGACAAGATGTCACTCTGTTGCCCAGGCTGGAGTACGGGTGTGTGATCCTAGCTCACTGCTACAGCCTCAACTTCCTAGGCTCAGGCAATCCTCCTATCTCAGCCTCCTCAGTGACTCCTATCACAAGTGAGGTCCACCACAATTTTTTTTTTTTTTTTTTTTTTT
>NW_007052063.1:52686-53781 GCF_000164805.1 Carlito syrichta | reverse complement strand
CTCACCTCAGCCTCCCAAGGCGTGGGATTACAGGCTGAGCCACCGAGCCCGGCTAAAAGTCCCTTTCTTTACCACAGTGATCTTGTAAGTAGAAATGGAATCATTGGTGTTAAAACTCAGCACATTGCCTGGCCCTAGCTAACCACTTGATAAATGTCAGTTATTTTTTGACAGCTTTATTGAGATATAATTCACATAGCACAACATTCACACATTTAAAGAATATGATTCTACAGATTTTACTGTATTCACACAGTGGTGCAACCATCGCCACAAGTTAATTTTAGAACATTTTTGTTACCCCAGAATTAAACCCCACAATTCTTTGTTGTTGTTTTTTTTTTTTTTGAGTTGGAGTCTCACTCTGTCACCCAGACTGGAGTGCAGTGGCCGCTCCCGGCCACCGCAGCCTCGACCTGCTGGGCTCCGGCAATCCTTCTGCCTCAGCCTTCCAAGTAGCCGGAATTACAGGCATGCGCTACCACCCCGGCTGATTTTTTGATTTATTGTAGAGATGAGGTCTCGCTGCCCAGGCGGGTCTCGAACCCGCGGGCTCAGGCAATCCACTCACCTCAGCCTTCCAAAGCGCGGGATTACAGGCTGAGCCACCGAGCCCAGCTAGACCCCACAGTTCTTAGAAATCACTCCTAATCCTCCTCCACCAGACCCTGGAACCACTAATCTGCTTTCTATCAAAATGAGTTTGCCTGACCAGGAATGGTGGCTCAAGCCTGTCATCCCAGCACTTTGGGAGGCCGAGGCGAGAGGATCCCCTGAGCCCAGGAGTTCAAGAGCAGCCTGGGCAACTTGGTGAGACCTTGTCTCTACAATAAGTCAAGAAAACTGGCTGACCACATGCAGAAGATTGAAACAGGACCCCTATCTATCCTCATGCACAAAGGTTAACTCCAAATGGATCGGAGACCTAAATGTAAAACCTCAACAGGGTGCCTGAATGAAACGTAATTGTATACCTAACCCTTAACTGTACCCTACAACATCATAATAAAAAATATTGATAAAAAAAAAGAGCCGGGCTCGGTGGCTCAGCCTGTAATCCCGCGCCTTTGGGAGGCTGAGGTGAGTGGATTGCCT
>NW_007052063.1:49040-52666 GCF_000164805.1 Carlito syrichta | reverse complement strand
AGCTACTTGGAAGGCTGAGGCAGAAGGATCGCCAGAGCCCAGGAGGTCGAGGCTGCGGGGCCCGGGAGTGGCCACTGCACTCCAGTCTGGGAGACAGAGTGAGACTCCAACTCAAAAAAAAAAAAAAAAAGAAAAGAAAAATTAGCAGGGAGGCTCCAACTCAATCCGCCCGCCCAGAAAAAACCGAGTTTGCCTATGGGGACATTTCATACACATAGAATTGTACAATATGTAACAATAATGTAATTGTACAATATGCTCCTTTCATTTAGCATCCTGTTTTCAAAGCCCACCCATGTGGTAGCAGGAATCAGTACTAAATCCCTTTTCTGCTTGTTTTTAGAGACAAGGTCTCACTCTGCCATCCAGGCTGGAGTGCAGTGGTGTGATCATAGCTCATTGTTGTCTCAAACTCCTGGGTTCAAGCCATCCTCCTGCCTCAGCCTCCCGAAGACTCCAGGTGTGCACCACCATGCCTAGCAATTTTTTTTTTGTAAAGACAGGATTTCACTATGTTGCCCAGGCTGGTCTCGAACTCCCAGGCTCAAGCACTCCTCCTGCCTCAACCTCCCAAAGTGCTGGGATTACATGCTTAGCCATAGTGTCCGGCCTACCTTTCTTATTAAGGCTGGCTTAGTGGATGAGAAGTGGTTTGAAACAGTTATTCCTTTTTTTTTTAAATCAGAGTCTCATTTTGTCACCCAGGCTGGAGTGCAGTGGCACACTGCTCACAGCCACTGCATCCTGGACTTACTGGGCTCACGCAGTTCTTCCACCTCAGCCTTCCAAGTAGTTGGAAGCACAGGCACGCGCCACCACACCCAGCTAATTTTTTTATTTATTGTAGAGACAAGGTCTCGCCATGTTGCCCAGGCTGGTCTCAAACCTGTGGACTCAGGCAATCCTCTTGCCTCTGTCTCCCAAACTGCTGGGATCTGTACAGGTGTTTATTTTGTTACTTTTTTTTTTTTTGAGTTGGAATCTCACTGTCGCCCAGGTTGGAGGGCAGTGGTATGCACCCGGCCACCGCAGCCTCGACCTGCTGGACTCAGGTGATCCTTCCACCTCAGCCTTCCACATAGCTGGAAGTACAGGCACGTGCTACCATTCCTGGCTAATTTTTTAAATTTATTGTAGAGATGAGGTCTCACCAATTTGCCAGGGCTGGTCTCAAACCCGTAGGCTCAGGCAATTCTCTCACCTCGGCCTCCCAAAGTGCTGGGATTATAGGCGTGAGCCACCATGCCCGGCTACTATTTTTTTTACTGTTAACGCTGTCCTCATTGCAGTTTGTCAATGATCTTGTCCTTCCCATCTCACAACCCTGCATAGCTCCTTGGTGCCCTCCAGAGAAAGTCCAAGCAGCCCAGGTCACTGGCATCAGCTCTGGCCCCCGACCTCAGTCGCACCAGCTTCTACATTGGTAACTAAGAATCTGTTCCTCATACTCAAAGAAAAGCAGACTTTGGGGGGGGTGTCAATTGCACGTTGGAATCCTGGCTCTGATGATCTTGGGCAGATGAAATCACTCACGTGAGCCTATTTCCTCATCAGTTAAATGGGAATGGCAATTATTCCCCCCTTAGGATTCAGTGAGGCAATTTATGCCTGGCATTAAGTAAGGCCTATATGCATCAGAACCTGTTTCGTTGGCAGTTCCACGATTTGAGGAAACAATTAAACAATTGAGTTCAGTTAAAAAAAAACAACTCAACCAGGTGCAGTGGCTCATGCCTGTGATCCCGAGTCCAGAGGATGGCTTGAGCCCAGGAGTTCAAGACAAGCCTGGGCAACATAGCGAGACCTCATGTTTACAAAAAGTAACAACAACAAAAAAATCTTAGCCCGGTGTGGTAGTGCACGCCTGTAGTTCCAGCTACTTGGAAGGCTGAGGCAGAAGGATTGCCAGAGCCCAGCAGGTTGAGGCTGCGGTGACCGGGAGTGGCCACTGGACTCCAGTCTGGGCGACAGAGTGAGACTCCAACTCAAAAAAAAAAAAATCAGCTGAGCAGGGTGGTGCCTGCTTACAGCCCCAGCTACATGGGAGGCTGAGGTGGGAAGACTGCCTGAGCTTAGGAAGTCAAGGCTTGTGAGCTGTGAGCGTGCCATTGCACTCCAGCCTGGGCCACAGAGTGAGACTCCAACACAAAAAATAAAAATACAATCAAAATATCAACCTGGTGTGAGGAAAAAATAGAGAAATGAATTAGACCATGGGACTGAAAATCTAGGGATCAGCTGGGTGTGGTGGCTCATGCCTGTAATCCCAGCACTTTGGGAGACAGAGGCAAGAGAATTGCCTGAACTCACGGGTTTGAGACCAGCCTGGGCAATTTGGCAAGACCTCATTTCTACAATAAATCAAAAAATTAGCCAGGAGGGATGGCACACACCTGTAGTTCCAGCTACTTGGAAGGCTAAGGTGGAAGGATCTCCTGAGCCCAGCAGGTCGAAGCTGCGGTGGTCGTGAGCGTGCCACTGCACTCCAACCTGAGTGACAGAGTGAGACGCCAACCAAAAAAAAAAAAAGAAAGACAGAAAATCTAGGGATCTAGGGAAGGGCTAACTTCAGGCACAGTTGGATCCAGCAGCACCAATGTCACCGGGAGGCTAACTCGCTATCTCTGGGCTTGCCTGGGCTTTCATCTCTTAGGGCGTCCCTTTGAATGGCAGAGATTCTCCCTGCCACTACCCGGTCCATGATTCCCCAAGCAGCAGCCCGTAGAAAGAGACATTCCAGTGTGGCGCGGTGGCTCACGCCTGTAATCCCAGCACTTTGGAAGGTCAAGGCGAGAGATTGCCTGAGCCCGGGTTCAAGGCCTGCCTGGGCAACATGGCGAGACCTCGCCTCTACAATAAATCAAAAAATTAGCTGGGCGTGGTGGCGCGCGCCTGTGGTTCCAGCTACTTAAAAGGCTGAGGTGGAAGGATCGCCTGAGTCCCTGGGCGACAGACTCAGATTAAAAAAAAAAGAAAGAAAGAAAGAAACGGACGTTCAACTACTCCAGGGGTTCCCCAGACGGCTTAGTACTGAATTTTATTAGTAGCTCAGAACACGTGGTAACCAGTCATCACCTGGCCTGGGGAATGGGCTGCTCCGATTGGTCAGGCTGGAGAGTGTGGGCGGGGCCTTCCCAAGGTAGGTCTGAACATGGGCGTGGGGGCTCCGAGGAGCCTCCAAACCCTGGTAGGTGGAGCTTCTGACTTCTGAGATGGGGGGGCCAGGGGGCGGCAGAAGGGTCGGGGGTTCAGTGTGAGGAGGTCAGTTTGGGATGGGTTGATGTAAGATGCCTCCCAGCCACCACGTGGGGCCATTGAGTCATTGGATAAGAGACATGCCTCACTTGGTGTCTTGGCAGCTCTCATTCTTTTCATTGCTTTTATGGAAATATAATTTCACTTCCCTTTGAAGTATACCGCTGAGTGTAATTGCTATGAGGTGTCATTTCTTCACCTGGAGCTTGCTGCCTTTTAAAAAATTTTCTGCCGGGCTCGGTGGCTCAGCCTGTCATCCCGCGCCTTTGGGAGGCTGAGGTGACTGGATGGCCTGAGACCGCAGGTTCGAGACCCGCCTGGGCAGTGAGACCTCATCTCTACAATACATCAAAAAATCAGCCGGGCGTGGT
>NW_007052063.1:44019-48817 GCF_000164805.1 Carlito syrichta | reverse complement strand
CCCAGCACTTTGGGTGAGACTCCAACACACACACTCACACACACAAAAATTTCTGAGCCAGGTCCCACTCTGTCGCCCAGGCTGGAGTGCAGTAGCATGGTCACCACTCACCACAGACTCCACTTTCTGGACTCAGGTGATCCTCCCATCTCAGGCCCCCAAGTTGCTGAGACTACAGGTGTGTGCCACCACTCCTGGCTAATTTTTTAATTTATTGTGGAGACAAGTCTTGCCATGTTCCCCAGGCTGGTCTTGAACTCCTGAGCTCAGGCCATCCTCCCACCTCGACCTCCCAAAATGCTGTGATTAGAGGCATGAGCCACCACACATGGCTTGCCTTTTTTTTTCCCCCTTCGGTGAGACAGCAGGAGCTAACTAAGAAGATAGAAAAGCAGCTGAACTTTGGTGGCTCAGCTTGTAATCCCTGCACCTTGAAAGGCCAAGGCGAGTGGATTGCCTGAGCCCACGGATTTGAGACCAGCCTGAGCAACTTGATGAGCCCTCATCTCTACAAGAAATAAAAAAAAGTTAGCTGGGCATGGTGGCGCATGCCTGCAGTTCCAGCTACTTGGAAGGTTGAGGTGGTAGGATCACCTGAGTCCAGCAGGTGGAGGCTGCTGTGGCCATGAGTTTGCCACTGCACTCCAGTCTGGGCGATAGAGTGAGACTCCAACTCAAAAAAAAAAAAAAGAAGAAGAAGATAGAAAAGCTCTGACAGTGGGAGGGGACCCAAAAAAGGGTTGCCGGCTTGCCTTAAAAAAGAATTTTTTTTTGCTTGACTTTCTCATTTCTGGCAGTGTATCTCACTTCAACTTTCCAAACAAGCCAATTTGCCAGGTAATCTAAAGGTAGAATTCTGTTTTCCTCCTGGGCTCTCTCTTCTAGGGAACTCTACCTGCCACCCTTGTGGGAATTCTCTTCATCTCTCTCCTATGGTGGGACCCCTGTTTCTTCAAGCTCATGTCTTTTTTCCGCCCTTGGTTACCCTCTTGTTTTAGTAGAGTGAATCCTGCAGTAGCTGTAGGAGAACGTGGGAGCATGAGAGGCAACCTTTTGCCTACTCCTCTGCCTCTGTCAATAGATTGGCTGGAAATAGTGCCTGGGGTTGCAAATCTCTTTCTGTCAAAATTTTGCTTTTGTTTCTGTATTTTGGGTTTTTCGTTTATTGTTTTTTTTTGTTTTTTTTTTTTGTGTTGGAGTCTCACTCTGTCGCCCAGACTGGAGTGCAGTGGCTGCTCCCGGCCGCTGCAGCCTCGACCTGCTGGGCTCCGGCAATCCTTCCGCCTCAGCCTTCTGAGTAACTGGAATTACAGGCATGCGCTACCACGCCCCGCTGATTTTTTGATTAATTGTAGAGATGAGGTCTCACCAAGTTGCCCAGGTGGGTCTCGAACCCGCGGGCTCAGGCAGTCCACTCACCTCAGCCTCCCAAAGGCGCAGGATTACAGGCTGAGCCACTGAGCCCGGTTTGTTTTCGTTTTTGAGTTGGAGGTCTTACTCTGTCCCCCAGGCTGGAGTGCAGTGGCATGATCACACCTCACTACAACCTCAACCTCCTGGGTTCAGGTGATCCTCTCATCTCAGCCTCCCAAGTAGCTGGGACTACAGGTGTGCACCACCACACCTGGCTACTTTTCTAATTTTTTCGTGGAGATGAGGTCTCGCTATGTTGCCCAGGCTGGTTTTGAACTTCTGGGCTCAAGCAATCCTCCTGCCTTGGCCTCCCAAAGTGCTGTGTTAGGGTTGCAGATGTAAGCTACTGTGCCCAGTCTGTTTTGTTTTGTTTTGTTTTGAAACAGCATCTCACTCTATCGCCCAGGCCAGGGTCAGGGGTCAGTGGTACAATCATAGTTCACTCCTCGACTCAAGTCATCCTCCTGCTTCAGCCTTTCAAGTAACTGGCACTACAGGTGCATGCCACCATGCCTAGCTAATCTGCCAGAGTTTTAAGTTCAAAGACCCATTGTCTCTTTTCTTCCAGTGTCTTTATATGTCCTGTCTGTTCTGCCAGGAATGCATTTCCATCCTTCTTCTTCTGGCTAATTCCTGCTCACCCATTAGATCCTATGATCGATATTTCTAGTGTAGACCACTATCCATTAAATGAAAAAAATACACTTTGCTGTTAGGTGACTCCCTTTGCTAATTCTGGCCATTGAAATGGAAGTGGAGGCTGGACACAGTGGCTCATGCCTGTACTCCCAGCACTTTGGGAGGCCAAGGTGAGAGGATTGCTTGAGCCCAGGAGTTCAAGACCAACCTAGGCAACATAGCAAGATGTAGTCTCTTACAAAAAATAAAAAAATTTAGCCAGATTTGGTGGCATGTGCCTGTAGTCCCAGCTGCTCAGGAGACTAAGGTGGAAGAATTGCCTGAGCCCAGGAAGTTGAGGCTGCAGTGAGCTGCGATTGCGCCACTGCACTCCAACCTGGGTGGCAGAGTGAGACCCCCAACTCAAAACAAACAAACAAACAAAGAAATGGTCATGGAGATGACAGACATCATTTTGTGTGTCAATCACTTCTCTGCATAGGCATTGAAAAACCCATACATGTTTTTCCAGTCTCCCTCTTGCTCCTCTATGGCAACTGAGGCAGTGAGTTTCAGACTGTGCAGCCACAGATGGTGGGAGACATATCAACCTGGACTCCCACATGACTGTGTGGAGCCAAGACCCTGTCAACCTGTGTAGGATGAGTAACATGAAGGTGAAATAAACTTTGGTTGGGTCAAACCACTGAGCGTTGGACTTATTTGTTGCTGCAGCCAACTTTGACCTATTCTGACTAATACAGAGCCCAACTTGAATGTGGCTTCTTCAGGGAAGTCTTGGATCACAGCCTCAACTTGAAATTCATTCCCCCATTGTAACCTACATGATCATTACTGCAATTGTCACTAAGTAATTATTTCTTGCAGAGGCTAAAGCAACTCCATCTTGGATGCTAATCCACCATGTGGGTTTCTGATGAACCTCAGTTCTATTTTTTTTTTGAGTCAGAGTCTCACTCTGTTGCCCAGACTGGCATGTAGTGGCACACTCATGGCCACCCCAGCCTTGACCTGCTGGGCTCAGACAATCCTTCCACCTCAGGCTTCCAAGTAGCTGTACCTGTACTACCACGTCTAGCTAAATTTTTTATTTATTGTAGAGATGAGGTCTCGTCAAATTACCCAGGCTGGTCTCAAACCAGGCAATCCTCTCACCTTTGCCTCCCAAAGTGCTGGCATGATAGGTGTGAGTCATCATGCCCGGCTAATTTCAGTTCTTAAAAGACCTGAGATTTCCCATTTACCTATTGTTCTTTTGTGTGTGTGTGTGTGTGTGTTGGAGTCTCACTCTGTCGCCCAGACTGGAGTGCAGTGACTGCTCCCAGCCACCGCAGCCTCGACCTGCTAGGCTCCGGCGATCCTTCCGCCTCAGCCTTCCAAGCAACTGGAACTACAGGTGCATGCTACCACACCTGGCTAATTTTTTGATTTATTGTAGAGATGAGGTCTCGCCAAGTTGCCCAGGCAGGTCTTGAACCCGTGGGCTCAGGCAATCCACTCACCTCAGCCTCCCAAGGCGCAGGATTACAGCCTGAGCCACTGAGCCCGGCTTCAGAGCTCATTTCTAGAACATTCTCTCACGCTGCCCCCTGTGTAATGGATGCCTGATAGGCGAAAAAGGACGGCCCCAAGGAAGCCAGGGAAGTTTGACAAGGGAAGTGATCTATCGTGAGAAAGTGCCTAGCCACATGTTTATGTTTTCTTCAGGACTGTGTAATTTATTCCAGCAACTGCTGGGCCTGGGAGGGATTTCCAGGGTGTGATTTATTTCACTGAAGGGCATGGGAACTGAGTGGGTCACCCGGAAACATCCTTGGATCTATGGAAAAGCCTACAATAAAATTAGTGTGCAGTCACCATAATACAGTCACCTCTCTTGTTGAATTCTAAAGTGCAGTTTTCAGTTGGTACCCAGATTGTAGTTTTTTCCAATTTTACTGAGGAATACCTGACACATGATAAGCTGAACACATTTAAACTATTTCAGGCCAGTGGCTCATGCCTGTAATCCCAGCACTTTGGGAAGTCAAGGCAAGAAGATGGCTTGAGCCCAGGAGTTCAAGACCAGACTCAGCAACATAGCAAGACCTCCTCTCTACAAAAAAATTTAAAAATTTGCCAGATGTGGTGGCATGAGCTTGTAGCCCCAGCTACTTGGGAGACTGAGGTAGGAGGGTCGCTTGAGCCCAG
This sequence comes from Carlito syrichta, assembly GCF_000164805.1. Taxonomy (NCBI): domain Eukaryota; kingdom Metazoa; phylum Chordata; class Mammalia; order Primates; family Tarsiidae; genus Carlito; species Carlito syrichta. The sequence continues at coordinate 44,575 of NW_007052063.1, read as the reverse complement.
GAGGCTGCAGTGAGCTATGTTGGAAACATGCACTTCAGCCTGGGTGACAGAACGAGGCCCTGTCTCTGTAAAAAGCAAAAGTACTATATTAGCATCTTGTGTTGCATTGTCGTCTCTGTGGTCCATCCTTGGTCAAAACATCGTTATGTGGCACGTGACTGTTACCTCCCAGGGCTGTGAGGGTCACGTGGCCTCAGACAAAAGACACCAGCAGGGCAAAGGGAGGGATCTAGGTAGAAAAACTCAAGGGAGTTGATCTGGAGCCCTGGGGGAGCCAGCTGTGAAGGCCTTCAGAAACAGCTGGAGGAGGCTTTGAGGATGACTAAGTTCCACCACCATTTAGTCATCCCACAAACAGTATTGCGTGTCCATTATGTTTCAACAAGAGAGGCATGAGGGAACAGGGAACTCTGTTTTCTCTCACTGGCATTGCTGACTTTGGGTGTGGGCATGCTGCAAGTGACAAAAGGTTATTATTTTCAGCCGGGCTCGGTGGCTCAGCCTGTAATCCCGCGCCTTTGGGAGGCTGAGGTGAGTGGATTGCCTGAGCCTGCGG
>NW_007052063.1:42244-43896 GCF_000164805.1 Carlito syrichta | reverse complement strand
CCACTGCACTCCAGTCTGGGCAACAGAGTGAGACTTCAACTCAAAAAAAAAAAAAAATGATTATTTTATTTATTTATTTTGAGTCGGAGTCTCACTCTGTTGCCCAGGTTGGAGTGCAGTGGCACACTCACAGCCACCGCAGTCTGGACCTGCTGGGCTCAGGTGATCCTTCCATCTCAGCCTTCCAAGTAGTTGGAACTACAGGCGCGTGCTGCTACCCCCGGCTACTTTTTTGATTTATTGTAGAGACGAGGTTGCCCAGGCTGGTCTCGAACACTTGAGCTCAGACAATCCTCTGACCCTCGCCTCCCAAAGTGCTGGGATTACAGGCATGAGCCACCACACCTGGCCTTTTTTTGTTTTTTAAAGGCAGAGTCTCACTCTGTTACCCAGGCTGGAGTACAGTGGTGCAATCGTAGCTCACTGCAGTCTCAGACTCCTGGGCTCAAGCGATCCTCCTGTCTCAGCCTCCAAAATCTCTGGGATTACAGATGTGAGCCACTCTAGTCAGCTACAATGAATGTTCTTGAAAAGATAATGGTTCAGACACCTTCACTTATGCCTGTAATCCCAACACTTTGGGAGGCTGAGGCAGAAGGATCACTCGAGTCCAAGAGTTTGAGACTGGCCTGATAACACAGCGAGATCACATCTCTACAAAAATAAAATGAAATAAAAAATTGTAAAAAAAAAAAAAAAGACATATGGAGCCAGGGACAGTGCTTCATGCCTGTAATCCCAGCACTTTGGGAGGCTGAGGCAGGAGAATTGCTTGAACCTAGGAATTCAAGACCAGCCTGGACAACACAGCCTTCCAAGTAGCCGGAATTACAGGCAAGCGCTACCATGCCCGGCTGATTTTTTGATTTCTTGTAGAGATGAGGTCTCGCCAAGTTGCCCAGGCGGGTCTCAAACCCGCGGGCTCAGGCAATCCACTCACCTTGGCCTCCCAAAGCGCTGGGATTACAGGCTGAGCCACCGAGCCTGGCTCATTCCAGTATTTAAACCCCAAATTCATAGCCCTTCACCTACCCCGAGTCTGAAATCTACATGCAGTATTAGCATGACTCAAGATTTTCAATTTAACAATTTTTTTGTTTGTCTGTTTGTTTGAGTTGAAGTCTTACTCTGTCACCCAGACTGGAGTGCAGTGGCCGTTCCCGGCCACCGCAGCCTCAACCTGCTGGGCTCCGGCAATCCTTCCACCTCAGCCTTCCAAGTAGCTGGAACTACAGGTGTGCGCTACCACGCCCAGCTAATTTTTTTTTTTTTTAATTTATTGTAGAGATGAGGTCTCGCCAAGTTGCCCAGGCGGGTCTCGAACCCGCAGGCTCAGGCAATCCACTCCCCTCGGCCTCCCAAAGCGTGGGATTACAGGCTGAGCCCCCAAGCCCAGCCTAACAATGTAAAATTTAGCAATTTTTGATACAAGACCACTGACATGACACAAAGTATTCTGGTTATGCTGACATTTTAGATAACATTTTGGAATTTGCCATATGTTCTCTTAAACTTCTTTTAGAGGAAGGGGCAGACAATTGCAATATTCGGAAGGAAGGGAAAATCATAACATTTAAGATAATAACTTTGCCGGGCTCGGTGGCTCAGCCTGTAATCCTGTGACTTGGGAGGCTGAGGTGAGTGGATTGCCT
>NW_007052063.1:40649-41854 GCF_000164805.1 Carlito syrichta | reverse complement strand
AAATTAAAAAAAATTAGCTGGGTGTGGTAGCCCACACCTGTAGTTCCAGTACTTGGAAGGCTGAGGCGGAAGGATTGCTGGAGCCTAGCAGGTCGAGGCTGTGGTGACTGAGCAGCAGAGTGAGACTTTGACTCAAATAATAATAATAATAATAACAATAATTGTAGCAATCTTTTATTCCCAGAGCCCTGGGCTGTACCAGCTCAATGTCTTTGTATAACCGATGGAGGGGAGGGGGCAGTGCCCACTCCGGGCTTTCCAACACATTTCTGTCAGCCTTGGTCCACTTTCCTCATCATTAGGTGGTCTGGCTTGTCTGGCTGTTTCTTCTTCTGCACCAGCAATGGCTACTAGATAAGAGTGGCCAGTTGTGCAAGGCCATGCTGTGGGGGAGGTGGAGGCAAATGGGAAAAATGTACGGTTTTTAGCCGGGCTCGGTGGCTCAGCCTGTAATCCCACGTCTTTGGGAGGCTGAGGTGAGTGGATCGCCTGAGCCCGCGAGTTCAAGACCCGCCTGGGCAGCGAGACCTCATCTCTACAATAAATCAAAAATGAGCCGGGCGTGGTAGCACACGCCTGTAATTCCGGCTACTTGGAAGGCTGAGGCGGAAGGATCGCCGGAGCCCAGCAGGCGAGGCTGCGGTGGCCGGGAGCGGCCATTGCACTCCAGTCTGGGCGACAGAGTGAGACTCCGACTCAAAATAAATAAATAAATAAATGTACGGTTTTGAATCCAAGCAGTTTTTGCATTTAGTCCAATTCAGCTACAAAAGGATACAAGTTTTTAAATCTTTTCTAAATGACTTCTCATATAAACAAAATGACCTCTTTTCAACCTATAAAAGGGCCTTACTCTGTTGCTCAGGCTAGAGTGAGGTGGCATCATCATGGCCACTGCAGCCTCAACTTGCAGGGCTCAGGCAACTCTTCCACCTCAGTCTCCCAAGTAGCTGAGACTACAGGTGCATACCACCACAACCAGTTAAGTTTTTTATTTTTATTGTACAGATGAGATCTTACCAAGTTGCCCAGGCTGGTCTCAAATCCCTGGGCTCAGACAATCCTCTCGCCTCCACTTCCCAAAGTGGTAAGATTACAGGTGTGAGCCACCATTCCCAGCTAGCTTTTCTTTTAAAATTGCTATTTCTAAACCAGGCTCGGTGGCTCAGCCTGTAATCCCGCGCCTTTGGGAGGCTGAGGTGAGT
>NW_007052063.1:37667-40405 GCF_000164805.1 Carlito syrichta | reverse complement strand
CCAGTCTGGGCGACGGAGTGAGACTCCAACTCAAAAAAAAAAAAAAATTGTGGCCAATCCAAATTGTAATGTGCTGTCAGTATAAAACATATATCTGACTTTCAAGACTTTGTAGCCAAAGAAAGGTAAAATAGCTCAATAGTCTATATTTGTTACATCGTGAAATGATATTTTGGACAAATTGTATTAAAAAGTAGTATTAAAATCAATTTGGTTTATTTATTTATTTATTTTTTGAGTTGGAGTCTCACTCTGTCACCCAGACTGGAGTGCAGTGGATGCTCCCGGCCACCGCAGCCTCAACCTGCTAGGCTCCGGTGATCCTTTCGCCTTAGCCTTCCAAGCAGCCGGAACTACAGGCGCACGCTACCATGCCCAGCTAATTTTTTATTTATTGTAGAGATGAGGTCTCGCCAAGTTGCCCAGGCGGGTCTCGAACCCGCGGGCTCGGGCAATCCACACACCTCAGCCTCCCAAAGGCGCGGGATTACAGGCTGAGCCACCGGCTAATTTGGTTTATTTTATGTGTGTGTGTATGTATGTATGTATTTATACATGATCTGCTGGCCTCAGGCAAACCTCCTGCCTCAGCCTCCTGAGTAGCTGGAACTATGGTGCACAGCCACACACCTGGCTAATTTTTTGCTTTTTTTTTTTTTTTTTTTTTTTAGCCAGGGCCTCACTGTTGTCTATGCTGGAGTGCAGTGGCACACTCACCATGGCCACTGCAACCTTAACCTACTGGGTTCGGCAATCTTTCTGCCTCAGCCTTCCAAGTAGCAGGAGCTACTGGCACGCGCTACCACCGCCAATTTTTTGATTTATTGTAGAGATGAGGTCTCACCAAGTTTCCCAGGCTGTTCTCAAACCCGTGGGCTCAGGCAATCCCCTCACCTCGTACTCCCAAAGTTCTGGGATTACAGGCTTGAGCCACTGTGCCAAGCCTAACTTTTTGCTTTTCTGTTGAGGCAAGGTCTTGCTATATTCCCCAGGCTGTTCTTGGACTCCTGGACTGAAGCGAGCTGTGATCATACCACGGCACTGCAGCGGCGACAGAACAAGACCCTGTATCTAAGAAAAAAATAAATAAAGTCAGAATAGTGAGTGGTGAGTTTGCACACACACACCCTGAGAGTCGATTGAAAGATAAATGAGACCGGGCATTGGGAGGCTGAGGCAGGAGAATCACTTGAAGCCAGGAGTTCAAGGCTGCAGTGAGCTATGATCCCGCTGCTGCTGGTCAAAAAAGCAAGACCCTGGCTCTAAAAATAAAAATAAAAATAAATGAATGATGGCCTGAAGAAGGTGAGGGGGAACCATGCTGAGAAGAGCAGTTTGGGTGGAAGGAATGGCAAGGGCAAAGGCCCTGGGATAGGCCTGTGCCTGTTGAGCTTGAAAAGGAGGCAGGTGTGGTTGAGGAGGCGTGAGAGGAGAGGAGGAGGAGGAAATGTAAGGGAGGTGACTGTCTTATTGTGCTTTCTTCTTCACAGCCCACACCCTCATCTTGATGCTCGGCTGACTTCCTGCAGGGTGCTGAGGACAGGGCCGTCAGGCTGGCCACTAGAGGCTGCCCTCTCCATGGCTCACAGGGTCACTACATTGAGCCTTAACTCTTCCTCAAATTCCACTCCAAGTACTTCACCCAGATTAACTCAGCTCATCCTCAGTATCCCTATGAATTAGATGCATTTAAAATCTTTTACAGCCTTGTTGAGGTATAATTGACAAATCATATGCTGGGCATATACAGGTGGCTCACTCCTGTAATCCAGTACTTTGGGGAGGTGGAGGCAAGAGGGTTTCAGATCAGCCTGGACAACTTGGTGAAATCTCGTCTCTACAATAAATTTAAAAAGTTAGTTGAGTGTGGTGGCGCGTGCCTGTGGTTCCAGCTACTTGGAAGGCTGAGGCAGAAGGATCACCTGAGCCAGCAGGTCGAGGTCGTGGTGGCCGTGAGAGTGTCCCCGCTCTCCAGCCTAGACGACAAGAGTGAGACTTCAACTAAAAAAAAGAACAACATATAATTAACCGCACACATTTTAAGTGTCGAATCTGATGTATTTACTCACCATGAAACCACCCATCACAGTGAAAATACCGAACATACCCACCACTCCAGAAAATTTTCTCTTACCTTTCATTAATCCCTCCACGCCCACACCCAGGCGACCACTGCTTGGCTTTATGTCGCTATAGATGAGGTTGCATTTTCTGGAGCTTGATATAACGGGGACCAGAGTGTGTAGACTTTTTGTGGTTGTTGGTCTGGATTCCGTCCCTGGGCGTAATTCTTTTTTTTTTTTTTTTTTGAGTCGAAGTCTCACTCTGTCTCCCAGGCTGGAGTGCAGTGGCAAGCTCACGGCCACCACAGCCTCGACCTGCTAGGCTCAGGTGATCCTTCTGCCTCAGCTGTCCAAGTAGCTGAAACCACAGGTGCGCGCCACCACGCCCAGATAATTTTTTGAATTATTGTAGAGATGAGGTTGCCCAGGCTGGTCTCGAACCCTTGAGCTCAGACAATCCTCTGGCCTTGGCCTCCCAAAGTGCTGGGATGACAGGCGTGAGCCACCGCGCCCGGCCTCGGGCGTAATTCTTATGAAGATCTGTCTAGGTTGCTGCGTGTATTCGAGCCCCATTTTGCACATGTAGAAACGGAGGCAGAGAGCTTTTTCCAGGCCGGCCGCGGAGGGGCGCTCGAGTGGCGGGACCCGAGCGGGCAGGTGCAGACTCACGCCTGG
>NW_007052063.1:35704-36952 GCF_000164805.1 Carlito syrichta | reverse complement strand
GGGGCCCGCCGGGGCCAGCGGCCCCGCGCTCGGCCCGCCCGCGGCCGGCCCGAGCGAGCCGGACGAAGTGGACAAGTTCAAGGCCAAGTTCCTGACGGCCTGGAACAACGTCAAGTACGGTGAGGAGGGGCTTGGGGTGGGGGTGTCCAGCACGACCTGCCCCGGTCCCTGCCCATGGTTCCGCCACTCGTTCCCCTCCTGTGAGTCACCTGTGGGTCACCTGTGGATCCCTCGCCCTGCCCGGCTCGGGGTGGACCCGCGGCAGGTCGGACAGGGAGTGTTCTGAAGCCTCACCCATTCCCCGTGTGACCTTGGACAAGATCCTTTGCTTCCAAGCGCCTCCATTTTCTGCCTTCTGTAAATTGGGTACAGTCATCAGCACTGCCTTAATTCATCCCGAATGGATGGTGGACACTCGTCTAGCGGTCACCAGGGGCCCCGCGTCCGTCTCGAGGGATGGTGCGCTGAGTCCCCAGAGGGACTGCTGAGATAGGAACTAGGATCCTGCCCATTTCACAGATGGGAATGGAAGCGCTGTTGCTGTCAAGCAAGTGCTTCATCTCGCTGGGCGCTGCCCCACGTCTCCCCAGGTTGGGCAGTTAAAAGCCGGACCAGCTTTAGCAAGATCTCCAGCATCCACCTCTGTGGCCGCCGCTACCGTTTTGAGGGCGAGGGTGAGCTGGTGGTGGGGACCAGGGTTAGGGGAGGTGGGGGGTGTCCCGGGTGGCAGCTGACAGGACGCTTTTATAGGTGACATCCAGCGTTTCCAGCGGGACTTCCTGTCCCGCTTGTGGCTTACATACCGCCGAGACTTCCCGCCCCTCCCTGGGGGCGGCCTGACCTCTGACTGTGGCTGGGGATGCATGTTACGCAGCGGCCAGATGATGCTGGCCCAGGGCTTGATGCTGCATTTCCTGCCCAGAGGTGAGTGGTGCGAGGGAGAGGTGCATGAATACAGGGCTAGCCACACTGGTCAGCAGTTCTAGACTTGTGTGCAAACTAAGAGTTCAAAGTCATGTTAGAATTGTGTGTCATGGGAGGCTGAGGCAGGAGGACTGTTTGAGTCCAGGGTTTCAGGACCATCCTGGGCAACACAATGAGACCTCATCTCTGCAATAAATAAAAAAATTAGTTGGCATGGTGGCATGTATCTGTAGTTCCAGCTATTTAGGAGGCTGAGGCAGAAGGATCGCCTAAGCCTAGGATTTCTTTCTTTCTTTCTTTTTTTTTTTTTGAGTTGGAGTCTCA
>NW_007052063.1:31331-35503 GCF_000164805.1 Carlito syrichta | reverse complement strand
TCCTTCTGCCTCAGCCTTCCGAGTAGCTGGAACTACAGGTGTGCGCTACCACACCTGGCTGATTTTTTGATTTATTATAGAGATGAGGTCTCGCCTGTCCTGGCGGGTGTCGAACCCGTGGCTTCAGGCAATCCACTCACCTCAGCCTCCCAAAGGCGTGGGATTACAGGCTGAGCCACCGAGCCTGGCAAGCCCAGGATTTCAAGACCATCCTGGGCAACACAGTGAGACCTCATCTCTATAATAAGTAAAAAAAATTAGCTGGCATGGTGGCGCATGTCTGTAGTCCCAGCTATTCAGGAGACTGAGGCAGAAGGATCACCTGAGCCCAGGAGGTTGAGGTATGTTAAGTCATAATCGTGCCAGTGCACTCCAGCCTGGGCTACAGAGTGAGACCCGACTGAAAAAAAGAAAAAAAGAAAGAAAAGAGGCCAGGTGCAGCGGCTCACACTTGTAATCCCAGCACCTTGGGAGGCAGAGGCAAGAGGATTGCCCGAACCCATGGATTTAAGACCAGCCTGAGCAACTTGGCGAGATCTCACCTCTTCAATTAAAAAAAAAATTAGCTGGGCATGGTGGCACGTGCCTGTGGTTCCGCCTACTTGGAAGACTGAGGCGGAAGGATTGCCTGAGCCCAGCAGGTCAAGGCTGCAGTGGCCATGAGTGTGCCACTGCACTCCAGCCTGGATGAGAGTGAGACTCCTAGTAAAAAAAAACGAAAAAAAAAGAAATGCATGTCAAGCAAATTTTGGGGGTGCTTGTAAGTTGTTCATAAAATAAGCCTTTCAGTGGGTGCAGTGGCTCATGCCTGTAATCCCAAATACTTAGGAGGCCTAGGTAGGAGAGTCATTTGAGCCCAGGAGTTTGAGGCCAGCCCAGGCAACACAGCAAGTCCCTGTATCTAAAAAACTTTTAAAAACTTATCCAGGCATGATGGGGCATGCTTACAGTCCCAGGGACTTGGGTGAGGCAGGAGAAGCTCTTGAGCCCAGGAGTTAGAGGCTGCAATGAGCTATGATTGCAGCACTGCACTCCAACCCGGGTGACAGAATGATACCCTTTCTCAGAAAATAACAAGAGTTTCAGGAATGTGCAAATGGCAGGTAGTCACAGGATTTGCAGGTCAGAATTGCTTGCAATGCTGAGTAACAGGAACTATGCCCCACACGTGCTAGCGCTATTTGACTATGTACTCCATCCCCACCAGACTGGACGTGGGCTGAGGGCACGGGTCTGGGCCCTCCTGAGCTGTCGGGCCCGGCCTCTCCCAGCCGGTACCGTGGGCCTGCCCGCTGGATGCCCCCACGTTGGGCCCAGGGTGCCCCTGAGCTGGAGCAGGAACGCCGGCACCGGCAGATCGTGTCCTGGTTCGCTGACCACCCCCGGGCCCCCTTCGGTCTCCACCGGCTGGTGGAGCTTGGACAGAGCTCGGGCAAGAAGGCCGGTGACTGGTACGGGCCATCGCTGGTGGCACACATCCTCAGGTGAGGGCAGCTGCAGGGAGCATGGGCGCTGCTGGGGGCCCCCAGGAACTCAGGCCTTCCCTCCCGCCCCTAGGAAAGCTGTGGAGAGCTGCTCCGAAGTCACGCGCCTGGTGGTGTATGTTTCTCAGGACTGCACAGGTATGGGGCTGGGCGAAGGTCGGGCTGTTTCACCCTGAGCCTGTCATGCCTCACTGGCCTTTAGGACCCGCCTTCCTCAGAGCCTGGAATAAGTTCTGGGTCAGAGAGAGACTTGGAAGGGACCCAAGGCCCACACAGTGGGAGGTGCATAGGATCCCACCCTTCTGCCTCTCCCTCTGGAACCAGAAGGGGAAACTTCACCGCCTTCTCCTTGAGTAACCTGGACACCAGACTGGGCACAGTAGCATGTGCCATTAATCCCAGCTACTCAGGAGTCTGAGGCTGGAGGATTGCTTGAGGCCAGGAGGTGGAGACCAGCCTGGGCAGCAAAGCAAGACCCTGGTTCAAAAAGAAAAGAAGAGAAAAGAATCAGGTGTGGTGGCTCACACCACCAGCACTTTGGGAGGCCAAGGCACGAGGATTGCCTGAGTCCAGGGCTTCAAGACCAGCCTGGGCAACTTGGTGAGACCTCGTCTCTGCAATAAATAAATAAATAAATGAGCCAGGCGAGACAAGTGTGGTGGTGCATGCCTGTGGTTCCAGCTACTTGAAAGGCTGAGGTGGAAGGATTGTCTGAGCCCAGCAGGTTGAGGCTGCGGTGGCCATGATCATGCCTCTGCACTCCAGCCCGGGTGACAGTGAGACTCCGACTCAAAAATAAAAAAGAACAGAGACATAAGGTCCTTCTTTCCTCAGGCCTCACAGAGTCGTCATGAGGATTAAATGAGTCAGTAACACAAGTCAAATCCTTAGAGCAGTGCTCGTCATATAGGAAATGCTCACTGGATATTAGGTATTATTATTGTTCCCCCCCCCAAATCCATCTAGGAGGGCTCTCACTTAACAGGAGCCTCCAGTGGACAATATCTGTGAATCTACAAAACCTGCTTTATGCAAACTTGTAGGAGTTTGGGACAGGATTCAATTTTCAGAGAACTACATCTCCAAAAAGAGCTGAGTTCATTTCGCTGGGAGCAAGAAACAGGCATCAGTAGCAGCAAGGGACAGGCAGAAGACCTCGAGGGGGAAGGACAGACACCAGCATGTCCAGTCTAAGGGCAGTAAGCTCAGGGCTCCCATTCCATAGTGGCAAACCAAGGTGTCGGTCAGGCCTGGCTTGGCGAGGAGCCTTGGAGAAGAGGCTTTACCTCCTCCTGGCTTCACGGTCCTGCTCCGAATCTCAGGGCCTTGATTGCCCTCTCTAAAATGGGGTTGCCCACCCCTGCCTGGAGTTTCCAGGGTTGCTTGGGGTGGGGGGGTTTAGGGGGTACTGGGAAGACGTTCTTGGTTGTCGATGACAGTGTTGGCTGCCAACAGGTTGCATGGGCCAGGTTGGGCCTTAGGTTAGAGGGCCACACTCTGGGGGCTTGAAGGGTGGCCAAGGAGGTTGTCCTGTCCTTCTAGTGTACAAGGCGGATGTGGCACGCCTTGTAGCCAGGCCGGACCCCACAGCCGAGTGGAAGTCTGTGGTCATCCTGGTGCCCGTGCGGCTGGGTGGCGAGACTCTTAACCCTGTGTACGTGCCCTGCGTGAAGGTAGGTTCAGCCAGATTCCAGGGTGCCTCTACCTGGGAGCCCTCCAAATCTCTCTTCCTCCTTCCTCCCTTCCTTCCCTCCCTCCCATGCCCTCCCCTCCCTTTCCTCTCCTCTCTCTCCTTCCTTCCTTTCTCCTTTCCTCCCTTCCTTCCCTCCCTTTCTCTCTCTTTCTTTCTCTTTTGCTCTCTCTTTCTTTGAGACAGGGTCTCACTCTGTCTCCCAGGCTGGAGTTTAGTGATGCCGTCGTAGCTCACTGGCAGTCTCCAACTCCTTCCAGACTTGTCTTAGCTTGGGTTGGGCCTCCATTTGAGTTTCCCTCATCCCTTCATCCTTCTACTCGGATGGATAGAACAGGCAGGAACTCTGAATGTGCCTGCCAGAGCGGGCGTTCCAAAACAATGCGAAGCAGTGGGTCTGTCACCACGTCGTCATTATGACTTGGACTAGCAAGGGAAAGAAATAACGGTGATGGGCAGATGGGGGTGGCAGCAGAGCCTAGGAAAGCCCCGCTCCGGCCGAGAGAAGGGACTGCAAGACAGGCCTGGGACTGGAGAAAGACCCTGGTATGTTTCACACATAATGAAAGCCCGCGTTCTGGTGGCCCACCAGGCCCTGCAGCCTTGTCTGTGCTGCCTCCTGACCTCATCTGCCCCTTGACCTCCCGTCTTCACTCTGCTCCAGCCACATGGCCTCCTGGCTGTTTTGAGAACACTCCTCCTCAGGGCCAGTTTGCGCTTGCTGTCCCTGCTCCTTGGAGCACTTTTGCCTTGGAGCGCTTTTGCCAGAGGTGCATATGGCTCCTTCGGGTCTTTTTAAAAAAAAATGTCTTGGTGGCTGAGTCTGTAATCCCAGCACTTTGGGAACCCGAGGCAAGCGGATTGTCTGAGCCTGCGGGTTTGAGACCAGCCCGGGCAACTTGATGAGACCTTGTCTCTATAATAAATTAAAAATTAGCCGGGCGTGATAGCGCAGCTACTTGGAAGGCTGAGGTGGAAGGATCGCCGGAGCCCAGCAG
>NW_007052063.1:30395-31085 GCF_000164805.1 Carlito syrichta | reverse complement strand
CACTCACCTCAGCCTCCCAAAGTGCGGGATTACAGGCTGAGCCACCGAGCCCGGCTATATTACATATTTTTAATAGAGACGGGTTCTCACTATGTTGCCCAGATTGGCCTTGAATCTTTTTAAAATTATTTTTTCTTACACTAATCCACATAAATCCTTCAGGACTTTCCGTCACCTCTCAGTGGGGCCCTTCCTGACTGCTGTATTTTAAAAAACCCCCTTCCCGCCTTCCTTCCATGATGTCATCACCTTCTGACTTGAGATCATGCATTTACTGTTCTGGTTCCCTGGTTCCACATGCTAGACTCTCAGCTCCACGACAGGGGTTAGTTATCTTGACCACTGCTGCCCCGCAGGGGCAGGGCTCGCATTCAGGGGCATTTGCTAACAAAGCGTTTGTTGAGTGGCTGCCTCACAGCGCCTGTCTCAGCTCCACCTTCTGCCCTCCCTGCAGGAGCTCCTGCGCTGCGAGCTGTGCCTGGGCATCATAGGCGGCAAGCCACGCCACTCGCTGTACTTCATCGGCTATCAGGGTAGGCCCCGTCCCCTCCCCCCATCCCCTGTACTGCATTGGCTAGCAGAGTACGGCCCCTCCCTCCACACGGCTCTGACGCCCCCTCACGCCTGCCCCCCTGCAGATGATTTCTTGCTCTACCTGGATCCCCACTACTGCCAGCCCACTGTGGACGT
>NW_007052063.1:19913-30363 GCF_000164805.1 Carlito syrichta | reverse complement strand
GGGCATGGGGTGGGGGGTGGGGCTAGGCCTCTGAGTCTCTCGTGTCCACCCAGTCCTTCCACTGCACCTCACCCCGCAAGATGGCCTTTGCCAAGATGGACCCGAGCTGTACCGTGGGGTTCTACGCTGGAGACAGGAAGGAGTTTGAGACCCTCTGTTCGGAGCTGACCAGGGTAAGCAAGAAGGGTATGGGGGGAGGGGAAAATCCTCGCGTCCAGCAGACCCCGGGGGAAGGGAGGTGAAGATACCCCGTGCTCAGTTCAAGGTCATCCTGCCCCTGAGCTGCCAAAGCCCCTACTGATTGGAGCAGAAAGGGGCTTGCGGCCGGGTGCGGTGGCTCATGCCTATAATCCCAGCACTTTGGGAGGCAGAGGTGAGAGGATTGCCTGAGCCCACGGGTTTGAGACCCACCCGGGCAACTCGGCGAGACCTCATCACTACAATAAATCAAAAAATTAGCCAGGCGTGGTAGCCTGCGCCCGTAGTTCCAGCGGAAGAATCGCCGGAGCCCAGCAGGTCGAGACTGCAGTGGCCGTGAGCGTGCCACTGGACGACAGAGGGAGACTCCAATTTTAAAAAAAGAGGAGAGCCCGCGGGTTCGAGACCCGCCTGGGCAGCGAGACCTCATCTCTCCAATAAACCAAAAAATCAGCCGGGCGTGGTAGCGCATGCCTGTAGTTCCAGCTACTCAGAAGGCGGAGGCGGAAGGATCGCCGGAGCCCAGCAGGTCGAGGCTGCGGTGGCCGGGAGCGGCCACTGCACTCCAGTCTGGGCGGCAGAGTGAGACTCCGACTCAAAAAAAAAAAAAAAAAAAAGAGGAGGGACTCTTAGCTTCAGGCACTGGGGTCTTGGGGACGGTGCCTCCAGGGGCTCAGGGGGTGGCGCCCCTGCCTGTCTCCAGGCTCTGCTGCCCTCTCCCGGCTCATTACGCTTGAGGTGGCAAGACAGGCTGCCAGCACCTCTGGACATCCACCCTGCCGTTCATTGGAAGGGGAATTCCATGTCTGCCGCAGCTGCACAAGTCTCATTGGCTGGGTTGGGTCACGTGCTCGACGGTGCTCCGTGCGCGGGCGTGCGGGGAGGTGAATCCACGGAAGCGCCTGCTGCATGTGCCCAGCCGGGGAATCCACACTCCCCCGCCTCCCGCAGGTCTTCAGCTCCTCCTCAGCCACAGAGCGGTACCCCATGTTCACCCTGGCCGAGGGCCACGCTCAGGACCATGGCCTGGAGGACCTGTGCTCCCAGCTGTCCCAGCCAACGTTGCGGCTCCCTGGATCGGGCCGACTCCTCAAGGCCAAGCGCCCCAGCTCCGAAGACTTTGTGTTTTTATAAAAGGAGGGGATGGGAGAAAGATCACTATTTATTTTTTTATTTATGTCGTGTCTGGTGTGGGAGCTTGAATTCAGCAGTGATGGGATTTCCTGTCTCCCCCTCAGCAAGCCCAGCTGTAACCTGTCTCAGACACCCTGGTCTGCCGCCACTCAGGGGCAGGCAGGGAGGACCCCCACGCACTCACTCAGGGCCTGACTCAAGTACTGTAGTTTGCACTGGATCGCCTGGGCCCCTCCTTGGTCCCCAAACCCCTGTCCTGGGAGTACTGTGGCCACTGGAGGTGAATAAAGCTGTCTTGACTGTGGTTATGGCTGTGAACAGCATTCTGTGGGAATGTGGGGTCCAGGAACTGTTTCAAGGAGAGATTTCCAAGTCACTTGGGAAGTTAAGTCGGCCTCAGTCTCACCATCTGTAGGATGGGAGACCTACAGCTCGCAGGGAGGCAGGAGGTCTATGTGGCAGACATCTGTGGGGGACATGTCCTGGGCCCTACCTGCCCTGACTCAGGAGCTGCTCTTGGATGCCCTCTGCTTCCTCTGCTGCCGGCCCAGATGCCGGAAATGCAGCCGTTTAGGGTTGAGGCCGAAGGCTTGCAGTCTCTGGTGGCTGAACTCACGTCCGCCAAGTGTCACCGTGTGGCCCAGCAGCCGTGCCTTCTTCCTCCTCCGCTTCTGCGTGGGGGCTTCCTCTTCCTGTGCTGGTCGGCTCTCGGGCCAGGGCTGCTGTCCACTGGCCCCATCAGATGCCAGCAGCTGCCCCTGTGGCTGGGCCTGGTCTCTGTGTGGCTTCCCAGTGGCTTCCGTGGGCATCTCTGTCCTAAGGGAGAAGTCAGGGCTCTCAGCCCAGGCCGGTTATGACTAGGCTAATTCCTGGGCACAAGTGTCGCATTTTACAGAGACGGAAAGGCAGGCAACGTGAGGTGGTAGCACAGCCACTCAGGCCCTGGGATGCAAGCCTAGTTCTAATACCAAAGCCAGGATTTCCCACTGTACCCCGAGGCTGGAGTGGAGGCTGTGAATTCTGGTATTTGTGCCTGGTCCTACACTAAGCTATTCATATAAATGAACTCATTGTAGCTTTTTTTTTTTTTTTTGAGAGAGAAACAAGTTTGCTCTGAAGTGCAGTGGAGCGATCATAGCTGGAGCGCAGCGGGGTGCAGTAGAACGATCATAGCTCACTGCAGCCTCGAACTCCTGACCTCAAGCAATCCTTCTGCCTTAGCCTCCCAAAGTGCTAGGATTATATAGGTGTGAGCCACTGCACCCAGCCTCACTTAGCTTTAAATCAACTCTGGACTTCTGTCACCTTGGCCCATGACTGGGAAATAACAGTCACAGTAGAAATAACAGCTGATGCCTACAGGGCATGGACTAGAGCTTACCTGCTTTCCACCCAGGGGTAGAACTACCTGCAACTCCATTCTTTTGCAGATGAGAAACAGGCCCAGAGGGGGGCAGTGACTTGCCTAAGGTCACACAACCAGGATCTGAGTCCACCTCAAGCTTCACTCCCAAGTTCGCACATCCTGGACCTGGCAGCTCCCAGCCCACGGCCCCTACCCCCCAGCCTGTGGTGCTTACTCCTCCTGGCAGAGAGACTTGAAGATCTGCTGCTTCTTCCATGCGTTCTGGGCCTTCTGGCCATATGCCCTCTTGTCCTGCAGCTCCTCCTGCTCCGACCTGCAGGCAGCAGCAGACTGTCACTGGGTGGCCTGGGAGCAGCCCTGCCTGTGCGGTTGCCCTTCCCCAGTGTCACCTGCTCATCACCTGTACATGCAGGTCTTCTTTAAGGAACACCACCGGTTCAGCTCCTTGTCATCAGCAGCGAGGATCTGCAGGGAGAGGGAGAGCTGCTGCAGGACCCCCAGGAGTCCAGATGCTTTATCACCTCATCGGTCACAGCAGGGTGATGCTGGCACCACCCCTCAGGGATGTCACAGTGGTCTAAGAGATCTGATTTCTGCAGAAGCCACTCAATGTTTTTTGGGTTCATGGGTCATCAGATGGGGAAACAGGCTCAGAGACACAATCAGGAGGACTATGTGAGGGAACGTGGATGGTATGTGCTAACATCAGCCATTTGTACTGACTGAAAAAACACTTAGGGCTGGGCACAGTGGCTCAAGCCTGTAATCCCAGCACTTTGGGAGGCTGAGGTGAGGGGATCGCCTGAACCCATGGGTTTGAGAACAACCTGGGCAACTTGGCAAGACCTCATCTCTATAATAAATCCAAAAATTAGCCGGGCGTGGTAGTGTGCGCCTGAGACAGAAGGATCACCTGAGCCCAGCAGGTCGACTCTGGGGTGGTCATGAGCGTGCCACTGTACTCCAGCCTGGGTGACAGAGTGAGACTCCCAACTCAAAAAAAAAAGAAAAAACACTCAGGCACCTTGGCCATCATCACTGTGTGCTCACGACCTGCTAGGCACCATCTGGGAAACCAAACACATTTATCTGGTTTCCACTCCACAGCCATGAGGTGAGGGGGGGCTGGTACTAATGCTCATTCCCATTTTGCATATTGGGGAACTGAGGCACAAGTGGGTAGAACACTTGTCTAAGGTCAGAGCTGGCAAGAAGCTGAGCTGGGACTTGAACTTGGGCCACCTGGAGCCAGAGGCCGCTGTCTTAAGAGCCACCCTGCTGTGATAGACAATAACAGAATTTAAAGTAATACTGGCTAGTGTGGAGGCTCATGCCTATAATCCTGGCACTTTGGGAAGCTGAGGCAGGAGGGTCGCCTGAACCCAGGAGTTGGAGAACAGCCTGGGCAACATAGTGAGATCTCATCTCTACAAAAAAATGAAAACATCAGCAGGCATGACAGCATATGCCTACAGTCCCATTTACTTGGGACTGAGGCTGAGGCAGGAGGATGGCCTGAGTACAAGAGGTAGAGTCTGTGGTGAACCACGATCGTGGTCATTGCACTCCAGCCTGGGCGACAGAGTAAGACCCCCAACTCAAAAAATAAAAATAAACCGGGCTCGGTGGCTCAGCCTGTAATCCCGCGCCTTTGGGAGGCTGAGGTGAGTGGATTGCCTGAGCCCGCGGGTTCGAGACCCACCTGGGCAGCGAGACCTCATCTCTACAATAAATCAAAAATCAGCCGGGCGTGGTAGTGCATGCCTGTAATTCCGGTTACTCGGAAGGCTGAGGCAGAAGCATCGCCGGAGCCCAGCAGGTCGAGGCTGCGGTGGCTGGGAGCGGCCACTGCACTCCAGTCTGGGCGACAGAGTGAGACCCCGACTCAAAAAATATAAATAAATAAAAATAAAAATAAAGAGGTACTAGTTAGAGGGTGTGCCATGGCAAGGTTCTGTCTTATTTTATTTATTTATGTACTTATTTATTTATTTTTTTTTGAGTTGGCATCTCACTCCGTCACCCAGGCTGAAGTGCAGTGGCATGCTCATGGCCACCCCAGTACCGATTTGCTGGGCTCCGGCGATCCTTCCACCCCAGCCTTCCAAGTAGCTGGGACTACAGACACGTGCTACCACACCCGGCTAATTTTTGATTTATTGTAGAGACGAGGTCTCGCCAAGTTTCCCAGGCTGGTCTCGAACCGGCGGGCTCAGGCAATAATCCACTCGCCTCGGCCTCTCAAAGTGCTGGGATGACAGGCTGAGCCACCGAGCCTGGCCTCAGGCTCTGTTTTAAGTGCCCCTTGGGGTAGGTGATATTATTAGTGCTGTCATTTGCTATCATCATTATCATTTCTGAGATGAGGAAACACCACTGTGCTGTGGCATTTCTGAGTAACAGGGACCCCTAGTGTCCCGCGTCTTCCCAGGCCCTACCTCCTCGGTGCTGAGCCCAAAGTCGCAGGGCACGACAGTGCGGTACTTGAAGCGGCAGGGCAGGTCATCAACGATGTCCTCATAGTCCAGCCGGTAGTATTCGTCCAGGTACTCCTCAAAAGTCTTGTCCCCTGCATGGGACATGGCCAGGCTACTAGGCGTGCCGGGCTCTGTGGCACCCCCCCGCCCACCCACATCTCCTGGCCAGGGCCTCACCGGGGTCAAACACTGGCTTCTCCTGCCCTACAGCGGCGGCGAAGGGTGACTTGCGCTTCTTCTTGCCTGTCGAGGGGGCCTCACGCCTCTTCCTCCGAGGCTGGCTGGGGTTGTAGTCAGCATCCATCTGCCCGGAAGCAGAGGTCAGATTCAGCCAGCCCTCTGCCGGGGCTCCCGGGGACGCCCCCAGCCGAGGCACCTACATTGAAGTCAGGATCCTCGCAGTGCAGCTCCTGCTGGCTCCAGGCTCCATCCTGCTCCGGCCCATCCCACGTGTCCCAGTTCCAGTCCTCTGCGTGCAGAGGGGACACAGGGCAGTTGGGGGGGCCCTCGGGCCTCAGGCCCCGCCCCCGCCTGGTACCCAGTGGACCTCACCTTCGAGCCCCTCTTCTTCCTCAAACTGCGGCTTCTCCTCCTCTGTGGTGCCGTAGTACTCATCCCCAAAGCACTTCTGTGGGGTCAGGGCCACCCGAGACACAGCTGAGGCTGTGAAGCCGAGGTCCCCTTCTGTGGCTCCCAGCAGCCCCTCCCCTGCTCTCCTGGTCCGGCCCTGCTCCGTTCCCTTTCAGAGGCCTTGGTCCTGCAGTTCCCCTGCCTGGTGTACTGCTCATGCCTCGGACCTTGTCTTGGCTGCCTGTCCTGTCCCCTTGCCATCAGGTCTGGGCAAGCAGGAAAGGAGACTCCTCTTTAAGATCCTGCCTCCCAATCCGGCACTGTGCCTCATGCCTCATGTAATCTCAGCACTTTGGGAGGCCGAGGTGAGAGGATTGCCTGAGTCCAGGGGTTCAAAACCAGCCTGGGGAACTTGGTGAGATCTCGTCTCTACAACAAATCAAAAAGTTAGCCGGGTGTGGTGGCACATGCTTGTGGTTCCAGCTTCTTGGAAGAGAGGCAGAAGGATCACCTAAGCTCAGCAGGGCAACCTTGCAGTGGCTGTGAGCGTCCCACTGCATTCCAGCCTGGGTGACAGTGTAAGACTCTTGCTTTTAAAAAAAAAAAAAAAAAAAAAAAATCCCACCTTCTTCTGGGTGTCCCCATGGACACCCTGATCCCTACAGGTTGTAACCATACAGTTACGCAGCTGTCTGTGACAGGCCCAGGCCACTGGTACTTGGCATACAGCAGGTGCTCAAAGAATGTTACTTGTTCTTGCCACTCTGAGTTCTAAGAGGACTCAGACTGTCTTAGGCCCCTGCTAGAATCCCAACATCCAGTGAGGGCCTAGCAAAGCTAGACATTACAAACAGTGTCATTTATTAAGCACCTACTATATGCCTAGCTTGTGCATCTCGCTGCATTCTTACAATCACCCCAAAAGACAGCAGCTACCTCATTCTGACACCAAAACTCAGGACCAAGAAGCTTCTAGAAACTTAAGGTTAAACTCTGACTACATAGTATCTGCTCACTCGTTTCCACCTGGCCCCGTTCAGCCCAACTTCCCAGGCTTGGTCAGGGCCTCTCTAGGGCACCCGTAGTGCCAGCTGCTTCTCACATTCCGCCCTCAGAACCTGTCTCCATGACCTGGTGCTACATTCCCCCAAATACAACAATAAATATGAACAGCTCAAAATGAGTTTAAAGAAAATACAATGACCCACGTTCCCTGAGTGTCCACCAACCAACTTTTATGTGTAAACTGGATAAATCCCAATCTATCCTCACAATAAACTGAGGTAGATGCTACAGGCAGACGCCCTTTCCAGACACAGAAAGAAGCTCAAGAGAGGCTGAGTCTCTACCCTGAGGCCATGCAGTGAAGAAGTGACCCGGCCCTGAGCCACATCCTCGAGATCTCAGCATCCCACTGGGCCGAGTGAGGGGCCGCACCTGCATGAGCTGATCGTGCCGGGCAGGGTCAAAGTCGTCCTCAAGGTCACCCTCCTCAAAGCCCAGTGTCTCATTGCCCGTGACCTTTCGCAGTTTCTCCAGCTTGGCCAGAATCTCCTTCCTCTTCAGGTTCTTTAGCTGCTTGAGCTCCTCCTGCTTCTTGGCTTTCTCCTGCAGGGAGCAGGCGGGGGCAAAGGGACGTGTGGGCTTTCCTGGTGGGCTGGGAGGTGTCCCCTTGACCCCCGGCCACCCCTACACTCACCCTCTTCTTTCGTGCCCGTGTCTCCTCCCTCTTCTCCTTCCTGCGCTCATCCTTGCGGCGCACGGAAGATGCAATGCTCCGTGGATAAGTCTTGACCTGGGGGTGGCAGAAAGGCCCAGAGGGCGGCAGAAATGATGTGGACTGTCTCTGGGCTGGACCCTGGGCCCAGGTCCTCCCCAGCCCCTGTCGCACACCGAGGCCGAGTCTGGCTCCTCAAAGCGGAAGTTGTACTTGTGCTCAAAGTCCTCCTGTTTCTTCAGAAACAGCTCGCCCTCGTCCGATGAGTCATCCACGGCCAGTTGGACTGGGGGGCCGGGGATCCTGAGGGGCAAGACAGGGCGAAGCTGGGGGTCAGTAACACGAGGTTGGGCCCTGCACCTGCATGCATGGGTACCAGATGCACAAATTCATTCACTCCTCACAAGAGTCCTCCAGGGTGCATGCTGCCATTATCCCCATTTTACAGATAGGAAAATTGAGGCATCGGAGTCTGGCAGCAGGACCAGGATTTGAACCAATACTATCTGGCTATGGAACTCACTCTTCCTTACAGAAGACTAACTCTGCTACCATCGGTGCTATGACAGTGTCAACCCCATTTAACAGATGAGCAAACTGAGGCACAAACACATGTGAAGAAGATAAATAGTTGGTACCTGGCACTGCCGAGGATATTTTAGGCAGGAGCACAAGATTCAGGCCCTAGGGAAACTTGGAAGCTCACCCTTCCTCCTCTTCTTCCTCTTCCTCTTCCTCCTCATCGCCCTCCTCCTCGTAGCGTTTGTTGAGGATATAATCCCGTAGGAATCGCTCCCCTTCATCCAGCTCTGGGTTGTTCCAGTATTCTTTGAGATGGGCCTGGGGGTGAAGAGGTGACAAGACCTGTGTCACAGACTGGAGGGAAGGAGGGTGGGTGAGGGCACCAAGTGGACTTCACAGCCAGCCTTCGGGGTAGGTCACATTATCCTTGTTTTATTTTACTGTATTATTTCTTTTCTTTTTTTTTAGTTGAGGACATACTCTGTCACCTCCTCACAGCCTTGACCTCCTGGGCTCCAGCGATCCTTCCACCTCAGCCTCCCCAGTAGCTGGGATTGCAGGTGCATACCACCATGTCTAGCCTATTATTTCTTCCTTTCTTTAAGAAATATTTAAAAGTAAATAAATAAGTAAAAAATAGTAAAATAGAAACAAAGTCTTCCTATGTTGCCCAGGCTGGTCTCCAACTCCTGGGCTCAAGTGATCCTCTGGCCTCAGCTGCCCAACGTGCTGGGATTACAGGCATGAGTCACCATGCCCAGCCTAGGTTTTTTTTTTTTTTGAGTTGGAGTCTCACTCTGTCGCCCAGACTGGAGTGCAGTGGCCGCTCCCGGCCACCACAGCCTCGACTTGCTGGGCTCCTGCGATCCTTCCGCCTCAGCCTTCCAAGTAGCCAGAATTACAGGCATGCGCTACCACGCCCGGCTGATTTTTTGATTTATTGTAGAGATGAGGTCTTGCTGCCCAGGTGGGTCTCGAACTCGCGGGCTCAGGCAATCCACTCACCTCAGCCTCCCAAGGGCGCGGGATTACAGGCTGAGCCACCGAGCCCGGCTGGTTATTATTTCTATAGAGACAGGGCATCATCATATCACCCAAGCTGCAGTGCAGTGGCACAATCATGGCTCACTGCAGCCTCGATCTCCTGGGCTCAAGTGATCTCCCCACCTCAGCCTCCCAGTTAGCTGGGCCTCTAACTGCTACCACAACTGACTAACTTTTTATTTTTATGTAGAGTCAGGGCCTCACTATGTTACCCAGGCTGGTCTCGAACTCCTGGCCTCACATGATGCTCATGTCACAGCCTTTCAAAGTGCTGACATTACCGGCGTGAGCCACTGCATCTAGCCTAGCCACACTTTAGAGATGCAGAAACTGAGGTCCAGAGATGGGCACGCCTCTTTGCCATAGGGTCGCCAACCATAAGGCTGATGGAGCAACCATGTGGGAGAACTCACCAGTTCCTTCAGGGACTCCAGGTTCTGAACCTCCTTCTGTCCCTTCAGCCACTCAATGTAGTCGGCCTCCTCCTGGGCCTGAGGGAAGGCCAGCATTGAGGGTCTGCAGGAGCCCTGCTGCCCGCCACCCCCAGCCTCGGCAGTCCAGCTGGGCCCCAGTACATACCTTCTCCTCCCTGGTTTTGGTACGTTTCTGCAGCAACCCGGAGCCACCCTCCCCAGAGCTGTCTTCATCCTCACTGTCTTCCACGAATGCCCGGAAGCTGTCCATGTGGGAAAACAAGGCTCAGGACAAGCAAGACGGCCCCCACCTGCTGTCCCAAGATTATCCACGTCCACTAAACCCTGAGGTCTCCTCTTAAGCTTGGAGCGGTGCTATGACAGTATTAACCCCATTTAACAGATAAGGAAAGAGGAAGGCTGAGCATGGTGGCTCAAGTCTATATTCCCAGCACTTTGAGAGGCTGAGACAGTAGGACTGCTTGAGCCCAGGAGTTGGAGACCAGCCTGGGCATTGTAGCAAGATCTTGTCTCTACCAAAAATATTCAAAAATGAGCCAGGCATGGTAGCACGCACCTGTAGTCCCAGCTACACAGAGGCTGAAGTAGAAGGATCACCTGAGCCCAGGAGATCAAGGCTGTGATGCGCCATGATTGAGCCACTGCACTCCAGTCTGGGCAATAGAGTGAGACCCTGACTCAAATCAAAAACAATAACAACCCCCTTTCAAAAAAAACCCCAAAAAACAGAAGAGGAAACCAAGGCACATTCAGAGAAAGTGCCAGAGCTCCATTTCAAGCGTGGCCCATCCAGCCTGAGTCTCAATGTCCATCCACTGGGCTGTTCACCCACCCAGCCTCACCTTTCCTTGAGCTGCTTCTGTTCATCCACATAACTCTGTGACGAAGTTTGCTGCAGAGGAGATAGTGACATGGGCCTCAGGCCAGCCCTAGGCCCCTCAGCCCCCCACTTGGCCTCCCCCCTACCCGTTTTTTTTTTTTTGAGTTG
>NW_007052063.1:17977-19872 GCF_000164805.1 Carlito syrichta | reverse complement strand
CACCTCAGCCTTCCAAGTAGCTGGAACTACAGGCACGTGCTACCATGCCCGGCTAAGTTTGGATTTATTGTAGAGATGAGGTCTCAGTAGGTTCCCCGGGCAGGTCTGGAACTGTGGCTCAGGCAATCCACTCACCTCGGCCTCCCAAAACGCTAGGATTACAGGCTGAGCCACCGAGCCCGGCCCACCCTACCCACCTGTAATCTCTGACTGGAGGCCTCCCCGTCTGAGTTCTCCTCATCGACATATTTGCTGTGCAGATAAAAATAGGGTCTTCAGGATGAACCTTCCATGGCCCACCCATCCCATAGGAAACAATGTTACAAGCAGCATTTTGTGGAGGTGTAGGGGAGTAGGGTCACTGAGACTTTTGCTTCCAAAGGCTCCCTCAGTTCGGGTGAGTAGCCAACTATTTCCTGCCTCTGCCCCTAAGACTCTCTTCATCCTGGGCAGCCTGGGGATCAGGGGGCAGGGACGCAGCCCTTCTCCGTACCCTTCCTTCTCCAAGATAACCTTCCTCTCATAATCCTTCAGGTACATGGGCTGGACTTTCTTCTGCTTCTCCGGAACTGCTGGCTCCTCCTCGCTGTCTGATGACGATGCTGTAAGGCCCCCAGAAGATGCCTGCCATCACCCACAAGCCCTCTCCCACAAGGCAGGGCCAGGTTCAGATGAAGGTTTCAATCCCCAATCCATACATTCCCAGCTATCTAACAGGATGCTACTTGCTACCATTGGATAGGACTTTATTTTATTGTATTTACTTATATATTTGTAACAGGGTCTCACTTTGTTGCCCAGGCTGGAGTGCAGTAGCACAATCCTTGCTCACTCCAGCCTCCAACTCCTGGGCTCATGCAATCTTCCTGCCTCAACCTCCTGAGTATAGACGCACGCCACCATGTCCTGCTAATTTTCTTATTTTTTTGTAGCGATGGGGTCTTGCTATGTTGCCCAGGCTGGTCTCCAACTCCTGCCCTCAAGCAATCCTCCTGCCTCAGCCTCCCAAAGCACTGGGATTACAAGTGGGAGCCAGCCTGATGGGACTGACATTACTGAGTCAGCAATTCCTGCCCTGAACACAGTAGTTATTAACTCTACCACCAAGTAATAACCTAAGCTCTACGAAGCACTTGTGACTTGCAGAATGATTCATTCAATAGTCACAACAATAAATTGTGTACATTAGACAAATACCAATCTATCCTCACAACAGCCTTGAGGTAGAGACTATCACTAGACCCTCTTTACAGACAGGGAAAGAGGCTCAAAAAGGTCGAATCTCTTCCTTGAGGCCAGTGAGGAAATGACCCGCCATCCAGAGTCCCATTCCTGAAGGAGAAAGGCAGGGTGCAGGAAGGAGCAGACCCCACACCTGTTCCCTGATAGAAGGTGGCATCTTTCTGATAAATGCAGGGGTCCTTCTTCTTCAACAGGGAGAGAGTCCTGTAAAAGTCACGGTCCTGCTGAGGGTCAAAGTCCTAGGCCAGGAAAAGGAGTGGGGACAGATGTCAGGAGGGAGCTACTAAGAGCCCCGGGGGGACCTGGTGATGGGGGGAGGTGAGCAGAGCAGGGATTCAGGTGGAGGTGGAGGGAGGGTGGGAGGAGGGCAGGACACAGGTGGCAGAGGAAGACAGGGGCAGGACGTGTCCTTGCTGGGGAAAAGGAGGAACTGACAAGGGCCAGGCGGGCTGGGAGGATGCAGAGGAGGCAGCGGGGAAGAGCTGGGCTTCAGTGAGGCCAGGAAAATCAGGGCTGAAGTGAGGAGTCGGGCGCCCCACGTGGCACGAGGAGTACACTGAAAACAGACTCTTGGGAATGAAGGGGGGGATGCAGGGGACACAGGGGTCGCATCACACATCAGGATGACCAGGTGGGTCCGCCGCAGGGGAGAA
>NW_007052063.1:17696-17957 GCF_000164805.1 Carlito syrichta | reverse complement strand
GGGGGGGGGGGGGGGGGGGGGGGGGGGGTTGACACCTCTGGGGAAAGTGAGGATGCTGTCAGTCTCTCATGGGGGTGGGAGTTCGGGGTGGGGTGCAGTGGGGGGCTTGGACGCCTCGCTTGTGGCACGTCCAGGAGGGGCAGGGAAGCGCACCACGCGCTCGTCGCTGTAGTCGGACTCGGAGCTGGAGTCGCCGCCGCTGTCCCGATCCCCGTAGCGATCCCTCACTGCGGAGCACAGACGGGACCCACTCCAAGATCA
>NW_007052063.1:14329-17203 GCF_000164805.1 Carlito syrichta | reverse complement strand
AGTCCCCGCCCACAGGCTACGCCCCTGCGGGGAAGTCCGCGGCCACCGCCCACCGCCCCACCCTTGGGGCTCCCGGCACCCAGCTGACATCTGGGGGCCCTTTCTACACTCGCGGTTTCCTGCCTCCTTTCCGTTCCGACAGCGCAAACCGCTGCCCCACCCAGTTCACTCACCCTGGCATCCTGGGAATTACCGCTCCCTCCCTTTCCCCCACCGCATCCACGATTCGGGACCCCGGCGCTCACCCCCACCTAGATGTGCGACTCCCCCTCCCAGACACGACAATCGGTATCCACCAACGCTGTGATCATGCACAAGTCTTAATTTAATGGGTAAAAACATTAAATTATCACGCACAACAATTTTTCCATAAAGCATAATAAATAGAATCCATTTCTTTTAAAACGCTGTACAAGAGACTGGAAAACAAGCTTCCAACAAAATATGAATGAACTCATGCTGCCTTCTGGCTGATTTGGAACGCTCCCCCCTCCCCCCACACCCGAAGCGTGCACACTTCAGATCTCTATGAGAACAGCCGGCCAAGGTCTCCAGGTTCCACGAGCCCTGAAGGCGATGACCTCACTCTGGAGTTGGGGCTTTAAATGCTCTGCCCTTGGGTCTCATCTGCGGCCCCAGCTGCCTGGGGTGCAGAGGAAACTGAACCGTTTAGATGGCTGTTGCCTGCTGGAGCCCTTCTCTGTCCAACACACCAAAAGGGGTGAGAAAAACAAATGAGAAACGTCCCCCAAACACACATACCCCAGAAATCAACACCAATAAGCCACAAACTGGGGATCCTCCCCCCTTAGACAGGAGGAGCGAGAAGAGAAAGTGTTTCTTCTTCTGCTTCTCACAGAAACCCAGCAGGGTTCTCTTGCTGGAGAGAGTGAGGGTGGCCCCAGGTCACAGTGGGGCCACCATGTGCCCCTGCAGGATGTCCATGAGGCCCTGAGCCCCTCTCTGCTGTGCCAGCTCCAGGGGTGTGAGCCCCCTGGCGTCCCTGTGATGGAGATCAGATTCAGCAGCCAGAAAGCTGACCACGGCAGCGTGGCCCTCCTGCACTGCCAGATGGATGGGGAGTGCCCCAGTTCCATCAGGCATGTTGACATCAGCCCCATGCTCCATGAGGACCTTCAGGGTATCCAGGAATCCAGTGCGGGCAGCGTCATGGACCGGGCTGGCACCAGTGCTGTCCTGGACATTGGGGCTGGCACCTTGCTTCAGCAGCTCGAGGGCGATGGTGGTACTGCCAAACATCATGGCCTGTGGGGGACAGAGAATCAGGGGGTCCCTGAGGAGGTCTAGAAAAAGGGGTAATTGGAGAGAAATCCAAAGAAGGGGGTCTTCCAGGAATAGAAATGTCAGAGAAGGAGTCTTCTAGGAAATGAAGAAGCCCCAGGAAACAGAAGCCCCTAGGGAGTTGTTTGAGACCCCACAGAACAAATTCTCCTGGGACTAGGGACCTGCAAGAAGCTGGCCACTCCCTGAATAAGATGAGCCTGGCACGGTGGCTCACACCTGTAATCCCAGCACTTTGGGAGGCAGAGGTGAGAGGATTGCCTGAGTCCAGAGGTTTGAGACCAGCCTGGACAACTTGGCGAGACCTCATCTCTACAATTAAAAAAATAAAAAATTAGACAGGCATAGTGGTGTGCGCCTGTGGTTCTAGCTACTTGGAAGGCTGAGGCGGAAGGATCATCTGAGCCCAGCAGATCAAGGTTGTGGTGGCTGTGAGTGTGCCACTGCGCTCCAGCCTGGGCAACAGTGAGATTCCGACTCAAAAAAAAAAAGACCGACTGGGCTGGGGCTCATGCCTGTAATCCCAGTATTTTGGGACGATTGCTGGATGCCAGGGGTCTCTATAAAAAATAAAAAAAAATTTTTTTTAAAGATTTAAGATGAGAACGTCAATTCAGAGAATAGCTCCATGAAAACTTTCAAGGAACCTAAACCTCCCCCAAGAAAAACAAGCATCGCCCCCATATGGGAAGTCATCGGGAAATATGAAACCTCCCTCCAGGAAATGGGCCCCCATAGACTAACAACTGCCCCCAAAGAACTTGATAGTCTTCTCAAAGGAAAGGAGATGTCCAGGGAATTTGAAACCCCTTTCTTCAGGGAATAGCCCCCTCCTATATCATGGGGATGGCTCCTCAGGGTACCTGAACCCCCCCTCAGGAAATGGGATTCCCTTGTAAAATGTCTCCTGGCAATAGGAACCTCATACAATCTGACACCGTTTCTCCCTCAGGGCTCCCAAATCCGCACAACCTTCAGGAATGAAGACCTCCCCCCAGGTAACCGGATAGCTTTCAGAGAAACCCCTAGAAAACGAAGACCTCCTCCCAAGACATGACCCCTCCTTCCAGAGATCTGTCTTCCCACAGAAGCCACAAGAAACCTGCGCCGTCCCCATGGAAACGGGATCCAAAGAAACTGAACTCCCACCCACCGAATAAAAACCTCCCCAGAGACAGAGAATCCCCCGCAGGAAAAGAACAAGGAATCTTCCCGGGACGATGCAACTCCTCCCTCCCCCAGCCTAGCCTCTCCCACCAGCCACCTACAGAAGAAGACGGGGAACAACTTCAGCCCCGAAAAGGAGGACCGGCCCCCAGCGGGTCACCTCCGAGGCCAGGAGACAAGAGGGAAGGGTTCTGGGATCTCGATGCTCGCCCCGGTGCCCCGCCCAGTCTTGACCCGGGCCGGCCGGGCCTCACCTGCAGCGCCGTCTTGCCGAAGCGGTTCAGCGCGTCGGGGTGCACCAGCTCGCGGTGCAGAAGGCGGCGCACCTCCTGCACGTCGCCCCGGGCCGCGGCCCCACTCAGCCGGTCGCCGGCGCGGACCTCCTCCAGCAGCATGTCGACGCTG
>NW_007052063.1:10196-13862 GCF_000164805.1 Carlito syrichta | reverse complement strand
CCGCCGCCGAGTCGGAGGGCTGGGGGGCGGAGCCAGTGCGCTCACGGCCCCGCCCCCGAGCGCCGCGGATTTGTTTTCTTACAAACTTGTTACAATGTACCCTGGCAGTGTTGCCCGGCACCCGACCTCACGGTGCCCCGCCCACGCGGCCTGCGCAGCCAATGGTACGCGTCGCCGAGCGGATTTCGAGCGCCGGCGTGGGCGGTGTCGCACCTGATTGGCCAGGGCGCGGCGACCGGTGGAGCGCGGCTATGGCGGGGTTTTCGGTTTTCAAATGCGCCGGGCGGGCGGGAAAGAGGGCCGGTTTAACTGACCCGAGGGAGAAAGGTCGGGGGCAGAGGAGCGCGGGCTGCTCCGGGACCTCAGCGCCTCCTGGGGGAAGGGAGGAAGCGCTGGGGCCGCCCAGTCCGCGGTTCCACTGTGCAGTTACGCGCGATCGGCCTGTATTAGCCCTGACTACGAGCTGGGCGCTTTATTTCATTCATTCACTCACTGCGCGCGGAGGCCGTTCTGGCGGTGCACAATCAAGCAACTCAATCATTTTAGGTAGCACTAAGCACCATGAAGAAAGCAAAACGGGGATATGGGGAGGATGAGGAAGGAATCACCCTTCCTAGCTCAGAGCCAGCCCGGGAGAGGAGGAAGGCTGACCCGCAGCTGCCACGTGGGCGGGCCTGGAAGGGGAGAGAGTCGCTCCCGGAAGCGGTTCCAGACGCTTCATTCAAAAATTGACTGAGCACCTCCTGGAGGTGCCCAGCAGGAGGGCTAGCCAGGCCACCCCTGCGGCAGGATGCCTACAGTCCGGGGCTGAGACAATCATTGCGTCTTTTCAGAGTGGTAGACTCTAGGATAAGTGAAAATCCCTTGGGGGGGGAAGCCTTTAAAATTGGGGGATCAGAGAGGACTTCTCTGGGGAGATGACACCCGGGAGATGACATTTGACGCCTGCCGGTAGGTGAGAGAGGGAGTCTTGTGGTTGTCTGGAGGAAAGTATGCCAGGTGGAAGTTACTGCAGATGCAAAGGCCCTCAGGCGACCATGCCTGGTATGGGGGTTAGTGGGAGGAGGGGAGGCCAGGCCGGTGGGGGGTTGGCATAGTGGGTGTGTTATGCAGATCAGACACAAGACAGAAACCATGGGAGGGTTCTAAGCAGAATGGCACCAAGATCTTATCAGAGGTTAACAGGCCCTCTGTCTGCTATGGGGGGGACAGACTGTGGAACCAGGGGACTAGGGTGGAGATGATGGTCCCATCCCAGGTGAGTGATGACTGAGGCTGAGGAATGGACATGTTTCTCACAGCCACGCCAGGGACCTCCCTGGCATCCCCAGCCCCCAGCCAAGAAGCACATACACAGCAGCTAGATTCATCTTTTTAATAATATCCTAAAACTCAGAGGAGCAGGCCAGCGGGGCCTCTGGGCTCAGCAGCTATGAAGGAGAAGGGACCCCCGACATCCCCTAAGGCAGGTCATTGCAAGAAGGCACTCATGAGGGGGACTTCAAGCCCCTCTTCTGTTTCTTCATATAAAATCAGGGAGATGGGAGAATCCCCGAGGGGAGAGGCAGGGAGACTTCCCTCATAGCCTGTGGGTACCGGAAGAGGTCAGGAGGGGGTAGAGACCAAGAAACCACCAAGTCGGGAGCCTGCCCTCAGACAAACACACACAGCCCCCTCACCGTCCCTCCCTCTTTAAAAATCTGCAGTGGGGGCTGTGGGGAGGCCCCATGTTCAAGCCCCACCTCTTCTCCCTTCTAGCTGGTACGAAGCTGGTAATCTGCAGGGAAACAATGAGGAAGGACCATTTCAGAAGTGGGGAAGGGAAAAGAGGGACAGCTCCTAAATCCATCCATCCCCTGCTCCAATGCTCATGATCAATCTTGGGAATACTTAACAAGACTGAGATGGGGTTAAACACAGGTACTGTTACCATAGCAACAAGTCAGTTTCCAGGGAACACATGAGGGTGCTGGGTGTTCAGTCCCTGGCCCAAATCTCAAAACCACCCTAGAGAACTGGCAACTGCCCCTACTTTTTTTTTTTTTTTTTTAAATCAGGCTCTCACTCTGTCACGCAGGCTGGAGAACAGTGGCACCATCATGGGTCACTGCAGCCTTGACCTCCTGGGCTCAGGTGATCCTTCTGCCTCAGCCTCCCAAATAACGAGTAGCTGGAACTACAGGCGCCACCATGCTCAGGTTATTTTATTTATTGTTTTTGTAGAGACAAAGTCTCATTATGTCGCTCAGGCTGTCTTGAGCTCCTGGGCTCAAGCAATCCTCCAGCCTTACCCTCCTAAAGTGCTGGGATTATAGGTGTGAGCCACCATGCTGGGCCTGCCCCCATTGTAAAGATGTGGAAGTGGGCGAGGTGACTCAAGCCTGTAATCCCAGCACTTTGGGAGGCCAAGGCTAAAGGATTGCCTGAGCTCAGGGGTTGGAGACTGACCTGAACAACTTGTTGAGACTTTGTCTCTACAATAAATCAAAAAATTAGCTGGGAGTGGCAGCGCGCACCTGTAGTTCCAGCTACTTGGAAGGCTGAGGTGGAAGGGTCACCTGAACCCAGCAGGTCAAGGCTGCAATGGCCGTGAGCATGCCACCGCACTCCAGCCTGGGCCATAGAGTGAGACCCTGACTCAAAAAAAAAGATGTGGAAACCTAAGCCCAGGATGGCTTGAAAAGAAGAGGCCAGGCCTGCTGGGTCTTCTGAGCCAGAATGTGGTCAAAACCCTGAGTCCCTACTCTCTCCATCTCCTTGCCCTGTTGTCTCGGGGAGCCGGGCTCTCTTACCGCCACTCTGTGTGATATAGCGAACCCATGGCAGGGCCTGGTAACCACTTTTCTCAATGATCTTCATGTATCGGACCTAGAAGGTAATAGAAATAAGTGGCTCGGGCTTGCGGGAGCATAGCGGCTTGGGGTCAAGGAGACAGAGTCACAAAGGCCAAGGGAATCTGTGATATGACTTGGGGGGAACAGGGTGGCACAGGCTGGGAATCATGAGGTCACAAGACATGGAGAGGGCAGGACAGGGGGCCAGGACATTGGGGAAAGAGATGGCCCAGTCCAAGAGGAGAGACATGACACGTGTTGAGGGGATGAGGTAGCACAGGCCCTGAGAACACGGTGAACGGCTTGCAGGTGGGGGAGAGAGAAAAGCAAACCAATTGGTGGGAAATGAGGTGGCACCGGCCAGAGGGACGGGACTCAGGCAGGGAGCAGAAGAAGGCAACATTGCTCTGGGGAAGATGAGGAAAACTTGGCAGAGTGGTGACACAGGTTGAGGATCTCAGGTGACTTGAGCCAAGGGACAGGAGAGGAGGAACGCGCTGCAGTCGGGGGAGGAGCCTCCCGCCCACTTCCTCACCTGAATCCCAGAGACAGTGAAGTAGGGAATCTCAAACTTGACCCCGATGGGGGGTCGACCCTCCAACTCCTCCTTCTCCACGCTGGGGAGGCCAAAGTGGGCTCGCATCAGGTACTCCTTGCCTCCCTGAGGGCACAGGGTGGGGCATCAGACACACCAGGGGCCTTCTACCTGCCCCAGATCATTCTTAGAGCAGCCTCTGGAGAAAGCTCTGATCTCAGCATATTTCTTTTTTTTTTTTATTTGGAGTCTCACTCTGTCACCCAGACTGGAGTGCAGTGGCTGCTTCCGGCCACC
>NW_007052063.1:8438-10176 GCF_000164805.1 Carlito syrichta | reverse complement strand
GTAGAGATGAGGTCTCGCCTGCCCAGGCGGGTCTTGAACCCGCGGGCTCAGGCAATCCACGCACCTCAGCCTCCCAAAGGCGCGGGATTACAGGTTGAGCCACCGAGCCTGGCTAGCCTATTTCATACATAGGAAAGTAAAGGCTCCTCAGCCTGGCAACTAGTGAGACCCCATCTCTACAAAAAATTTGTAAAAATTATCCAAGCATGGTAGCATGCATCTATAGTCCCAGCTACTCAGAGGCTAAGGTAGAAGGATTAGCTTAAGTGCAGGAGGTCAAGGCTGCAGTCAGCTATGATGGCACCACTGCATTCCAGCCTGGCCAACAGAGCAAGACTCTATCTCTAAAACAAACAAAAAGGCTCCTGGCTGAGACCACAGGGGAACCTTCTGACTGTAAAACCTAGTTAAGAGGACTTCTAACTATCATCTCCTTTTTCTTAGGCTGTAATAACCACCCCCCAAATGACAGGGACAGACCAGATCCTCTAGCCACCCAGGGCTGTGGGTAACATGATCTTGCCTATTTCACAGATGGGCAAACTGAGTCTCCCTGAAGGGAGATGGGTTTCCCAAACCCACCCAGCTCAGAAAGGCAAGGATGAGGAATTTGAACCCAGAGTTGGTGACCTCAAGACCTTGGGATGGGAGCGTGTGGCATTTAAACCCACTTCCCATCATGGACCTCAGTTCACCCATCTGTGAACTAGACTGGCCTAGCTCCCATCTCGATCACCCCCTGCTTAATATGTGGTTACTGATCTACTCTCCGCCATGACTTTGTGCAGCCCCCACGCCATCCCAGCCACCCATGGGTCCCCTGCCTTTCCCCTGTGCTCACCGGGAAGGACTTAATGCTCCAAATAACGACATTCTTCTCCGGCACGTACTTGGCGCTGCCCACACTGGTCTTGAAGCGTGGGGAGTCGGCATCGCTGGGAACGGGCACAGAGATCTCCACACTGTTGGCCACCGACTGCTTCTTAAACTGCCCCTTGGCCTGGTAGGGGAGAGAAGTACACACTCGCACATTCTGCAAATGCTCACCACCGGAGGAGGACCTGTTATCCTGTCCGTTTTACAGATAGGAAGCTATGGCACAGAGACATTAAGGCATTTGCCTGGAGACACACAGACAAGTGGCAGAGCCAAGGTCCACACCCAAGAGGCTCCAGAAGTCCTGTCCTTAGTGTGTTCCAATTGCAAAGCACCTTACACCTTTGCTTGGTTCAAAATGACCACTTTGGCCTGGCACAGTGACTCATTCCTGTAACCCAGCACTTTGGGAGGCAGAGGCAAGAGGACTGTCTCAGCTCAGGGGTTCAAGACCAGACTGAGCAACATGGAGAGACCTCGTCTCTACAATAAATCAAAAAATTAGCCGGGTGTGGTAGTGTATGGCTATAGTTCCAGCTACTTGGAAGGCTGAGGCGGAAGGATCACCTGAGCCTAGAAGGTTGAGGCTGTGATAGAAGTGAGCGTGCCACTGCACTCCAGCCTGGGTGACAGAATGAGATTCCATCTAAAAAAAACCCCAAAAAACAAAACGTCCCCTACAACTCAAAACAGAGGAGTTTTCATTTGATAGCTGATGGTTATCTTTATATCTTTTTTTTTTTAATATAATTTTTTTTTTTGAGTTGGAGTCTCACTGTTGCCCAGACTGAGTGTGGTGGCTGCTCCCAGCCACTGCAACCTCGACCTGCTGGGCTCTGGTGATCCTTCCGCCTCAGCCTTC
>NW_007052063.1:6336-7858 GCF_000164805.1 Carlito syrichta | reverse complement strand
CACTCCAGTCTGGGTGACAGAGTGAGACTCCAACTCAAAAAAATAAAATAAAATAAAAAGAAAAAAAAAGAAAACCACCCAGGAACCTAGAGTAGTGGGAAGGAAGTGAGAAGAGCCAAGAGGGAAGTGGGAGGTGAGGTCAGATTGGACACTGAGTAGGAGAGGATAGATGTTATAGTGCTTTCTGGTTTTTGTTTTGAAGAGACAGGGTCTGGCTCTGGTGCTCAGGCTAAAGTGCAGTGGCAAAATCATACCCCACTGCTGCCTGGAGCTCCTGGGCTCGGGCAATCCTCCTGCCTCAGCCTCCCTAATAACTGGGACTCAGGAGTATGGTAATATAACCTCCTAACTTTTTAAATTTTTTGTAGAGATAGGGTCTTGCTATGTTGCCCAAACTGGTCTTGAACTCCTGGCCTGAAGCGATCCTCTTGCCCGTGCCTCCCTAAGCTCTGAAAATTATAGATGTGAGCCCCTGCGCCAAGCCAGGATATGCATTATGAATGTGTCCTCTCAGGCCCACCTTGACCATGATTTCTACACGACTGTGGGAGAATTTCTCAATGACAGACTCAATCCAGATCAGCGGCTTGACCTGTAGACAGAGGAAGGGGGAGTTGCTGGAGATTCTGGGGTAAACTCTCAGACCCCACCCTACCCTGCTCCCAAGGGGCTGAGCCCTGCATCACCTGGGTGCTAAGGCGGTAGGACATGAGCTCAAAGTCACCATCGGGCGGAATGAAGGAGATGGTGCGGTCATTGTCAAAACGCGACAGCCGCACGCACTGGTGGAATTTCACGTCCTCCAGCTCGACTGATTTGTTCTTGCTGCCTGAAACTCGGAGCCCAGAGTGTAGAGTGACCCTGGGGGCCAGGGAAGGATCTCTGTCCTTACCTTCCTTGTCCAACCTCTCCATCACCCCTATTTTACAGATGGGGAAACTGAGGCCGAGAGAATGAGCAACAACTAGGAGAATCTGAACCCAGGGAGACCGGCTCCTTTATTTTATCAGATTATTATTATTATTATTTGAGTTGCACTCTCACTCTGTCATCCAGGCTGGAGTGCAGTGGCATGCTCACGGCCACAGCAGCCTCCACCTGCTGGGCTCAGGCGATCCTTCTGCCTCAACCTTCTAAGTAGCTGGAACTACAGGCATGCACCACCACGCCCAGCCAATTTTGTGATTTAGTGTAGAGATGAGGTCTCGCCAAGTTGCCTAGGCTGTCTCGAACCCCTGAACTCAGGCAATCCTCTCACCTCCACCTCCCAAAATGCTGGGATTACAGGTGTGAGCCACCAGGCCTGGTTTATTTTATTTTTTATCTGTGACCCAGGCTGGTCTCAAGGGATCCTCCTGCTTCAGCCTCCCAAAGTGATGGGATTACAGGTGTGAGACACATGACCCAGCCTATCAGGTTTTTATTTTTTTTAGTTATTTTTATTTTTATTGATTGATTAATTTTTTTGAGTTGAGTCTCACTCTGTCGCCCAGACTGGAGTGCAGTGGCCGCTCCCGGCCAC
>NW_007052063.1:0-5983 GCF_000164805.1 Carlito syrichta | reverse complement strand
TCACCTCAGCCTCCCAAAGGCGCGGGATGACAGGCTGAGCCACCGAGCCCGGCTGGAATTGGTCTTTTTCATCACTGCTGTGTCCTCAGAGCCTTAAACTGCACCCGTCACCCAGTAGGAGCTCAATCACGAAACAGCTTTTGCTCAGCGAGCCAGCGCCTGCAGTCCTGGCCTCAACCAGCAGAGGGCGCGCGAAGGCCTATTTTACCACCGGCTGCAACTCCCTGGGTTCCCAGACCCGGCGGGCGGCGGGGTCTCCGGATCCCCCTGGGCATTCCGGGGAGCGGGAGGAGCCCCGAACGCTTACGGCCAGTGAGCTCGAAGAGCACGCGGTCATTGAGGCCCAGCCGCAGCTCTGGCATCCCCGACAGGAACACCTTGAGCTTGATGGTGCCCACGATCTCGCTCAGCAGGACGCTGCCGTTGGCACTGACCTGGGATGGGGGGAGGGGACACATGGGGGGATCCACAGGCGCAGCGCCCCCCCATTGCCCCGGAGGTGGCGGGGTCCGGTGGAGGCGCGGGGGCTCACCAGCAGGTTGACAGACTCTATGACGTCGATGAAGACCTCGTTCTTCTTGTACTTGATGCCCTCGGAGCGCCAGGACACGGCGTTGGTGACGGTGGGCGGCACCCGCGACTTGCCAGTCTCCAGCTTGTTGCCCTGCTGCGTGATGTACCTGGCGGGGGGCGGCGGGGACAAGCGGCTGGACCCGGGGACGCCTCCCCGGCCCTCCTGGAGTTCCCGTCCCCACGGCCCAGGCCGCGGCTGCCCCCAGGCCCCTCACTCTTGCAGGATCTTGCTGTCCGTGGTCTGCGGGAAGCCGAAGTCCATGAGCTCATCCAGTAACTCGTAGACAATGACAAAGTTGTCCCGGATGCTCTCTTCCTCCAGCTCCTTGAAGTATTCGCAGAATACCTGGGGGCAGGGGGAGACAGTCACCCACATGGCTGTGGCTGTGGCCGGGGGCTGGGTCTCTGCTCCTCCAGCGGCCATCCAAGGAGCAATTATGGAGCACCTACTGTATGCCTGTGCTGGCACCTTCGAGGTGAGCAAAGCAAACAGAGTCCCTGCCCTCATGGAAGAAGTGGACAGGAAAGCGGACCAATGTAATCGACCACGTTGCATGCAGTAACTATGGAAACACAAGCAACCCTAGGAACCCAGAAGCAGAGAGGTCTGGAGAAACTTCTGGAGGGAGGCATTAAAAGGGCTTGTAATCTTATTTATTTATTGTGGATCCCTGTGTGGCTGGTGCTTCTCTTTCTTTCTTTCTTTCCTTTCCATCTTTCCTTCCTTCCCTCCCTCCCTCCTTCCTTCCTAGATAGGGTCTGATGATATTGCCCAAGCTGACATCAAACTCCTGGGCTCAAGCAATCCTTCTACCTTGGCTTCCCAAAGTGTTGGGATTCCAGGCGTGAGCCACTGTGCCCAACTGTGGTGATGGCAAAAGAACCCCATTATACAGAAACATCCACGTTCATGGACATCCTGAGTGCTATCCAGTGGCCCATGGGGTCTGGGGGTCCCAGGTTAAGAGCCCCTGGGAAAGCCAGGCTCGGTGGCTCAGCCTGTAATCCTGCGCCTTTGGGAGGCTGAGGTGAGTGGATTGCCTGAGCCCGCGGGTTCGAGACCCGCCTGGGCAGGCAAGACCTCATCTCTACAATAAAATCAAAAAATTAGCTGGGTGTGGTAGCGCGCACCTGTAATTCCGGCTACTCAGAAGGCTGAGGCGGAAGGATCGCCGGAGCCCAGCAGGTCGAGGCTGCGGTGGCTGGGAGCGGCCGCTGCACTCCAGTCTGGGCGACGGAGTGAGACTCCAACTCAAAAAAAAAAAAAAAAAAGAGCCCCTGGGAATGAGTAATGGGAATGGCAGGGAAACTGCAGCCGGGTCTTTGTGGCTCGAGCCTCCACTCAAATGCCCCTCCTTTGGTGAAGCCTCCCTCCTGTGAGAATAGCACCCAAGTCAGGCGTTATGACAAGGTCCTGTTTCATCTTCAAAACGCCCTTGAACTCCACAGTAGATTGTATCCTTCCTTCATTACCATCGGGGAGTCAAGAGGGCTGGAACTTTGCCTGTCCAATTCATAGGCGTATCTCCCCCTTGCCTAGCAGACAGAAGACAAATCACTAAATGTTCTTTTATTTTCTTTGAGACAGAGTCTCACTCTGTTGCCCAAGCTGGAATACAGTGGTGCGATAATAGCTGACTACAGCCTTGACATCCTGGACTCAGGCGATCTGTCCGCCTCAGTCTCCCAAGTAGCTAGTACTAGCACTGTGCAGCACCATGCCTGGCTTTTATTTTATTTTATTTTATTTTTTTGGCAAAAAAAGAGAGAAAAGTTTATTTAAAAGTAAACTAAAGAGAGAGAGAGAGAAGGGAGAGAGAAGATTCACCTCCCCAAGGTGGGGGGGGGCAAAGCCAGGAAGCGTGGTGACAGCCATAACTCAATGAGCACATGGCCACACCAGAGTTTAGCAAGGCAATGGCTCCTGCATGCCTGGCTTTAAAACAACAACAAAAACAGAGGCAAGTCTCACTATGTCACCCAGACTGCTCTTGAATTCCTGGCCTCAAACTATTCTCCTACCTTGGCCTCCCAAAGTGAACTGGAATTATAGGTGTAAGCTACTGCACTCAGCCTCAAGAAATATTGCATGTTTGTTGGTTGGGTGCAGTGACTCAGCCTGTAATCCCAGCACTTTGGGAGGCTGAGGTGAATGGATTACTTGAGCCCAAGGGTTCAAGACCAGCCCGGGCAACTTGGTGAAACCTTGTCTCTACAAGAAAAAACCAGAAAAATTAGCTGGGCATGGTAGCATGCGCCCGTAGTTCTGGCTACTTGGAAGGCTGAGGCGGAAGGATTGCCAGAGCCCAGTGAGTCGACGCTGGGGTGGCCGTGAGCATGCCACTGACTCCAGCCTAGGTGATGGAATGAGACTCTAACTAAAAAAAAAAAAAAAAAAAATTATTGTTTGTTTGTTGAAATGTATTTACTGAGCACATTCTCAGACATTGACAATGGCATCTAATAAGTGCTTAATGCCGGGCTCGGTGGTTCAGCCTGTAATCCCGCACTTTTGGGAGGCTGAGGTGAGTGGATTGCCTGAACCCACGGATTCGAGACCCACCTGGGCAACTTGGCGAGACCTCATCTCTACAATAAATCAAAAATTAGCCGGGCGTGGTAGCGCGCGCCTGTAGTTCCAGCTACTTGGAAGGCTGAGGCAGAAGGATCGCCGGAGCCCAGCAGGTTGAGGCTGCGGTGGCCAGGAGTGGCCACTGCACTCCAGTCTGGGCGACAGAGTGAGACTCCAACTCAAAATAAATAAATAAATAAATAAGTGCTTAATAACTTGTTATTCTATATTTGTGTGGCCAGGCATGGTGGCTCATGCCTGTAATCCCAGTACTTTAGGAGGTCAAAGTGGGAGGATAGTCTGAGCCCAGGAGCTCGAGGCCAGCCTGGGCAACTTGGCAAGATGTCGTCTCTACAGTAAATTAAAAAATTAGCCGTACATGGTGGTATGCACCTGTAGTTCCAGCTACTTAGAATGCTGAGGTGGAAGGATCACCTGAGCCTATCAGGTCATGGCAGCGGTAGCCATGAGGGTGTCACTGCACTCCAGCCTGGGTGACAGAGTGAGATTCTGACTCAAAACACAAAAACAAAACTTTGTGGAAAAAAAGAAAAAATATATTTGTGTAATGCTAGCAATAATAGCAAACATTTGTCAAACACTTACTGCATTCTGAGCACTGTTTTAGGAGTTTTTTGTGGGTGTTTTTTTTTAAGTTGGAGTCTTACTGTATCGCCCAGGCTGGAGTGCAGTGACACACTCATGGCCACCCTAGTGTCGACCTGCTGGACTCCAGAAATTCTTCCACCTCAACTTTCCAATTAGTGAGAACTATAGGCACACGCTACCACGCCCAGCTAATTTTTGATTTTTATCATAGAGGTGAGTCTCGCCAAGTTGTCTGTGCTGGTCTTGAACCTGTGGGCTCAGGCAGTCTACTTACCTTGGCCTCCCAGAGTGCCGGGATTACAGGTTGAGCCACCAAGCCTGGCCAGCTTTTTGAGTCAGAGTTTCACTCTGTCACGCTGGCTGGAGTGCAGTGGCACGCTCACGGTGATCCTTCTACCTCAGCCTTCCAAGTAGCTGGAACTATAGATGTGCGCCGCCATGCTTAGCTAATTTTTTGATATATTGTAGAGACGAGGTCTCACCATGTTGCCCAGGCTGGTCTTGAACCCCTGGGCTCTGGCAATCCTCTCACCTCAGCCTCCCAAAGTGCTGGGATTATAGGCTTGAGCCACCACACCCAGCTGTTTCTAAGCTCTTTATAGATATTAATTTGACTGATTTGTACAACCCCGAGGCAGCATTTGTTGTAAACCCTGTGTAGAGACACAGAGAGGAGAAGGGACTTGTTCCAGATCACAAAGCCAGGATATGGGAGAGTGGGGATTGGACCCCAAGCCCTCTGGCTCGGATCTGAGCGGCATGATCGCTCAGAGACCTCCTTGGTCCCCACCCCATCAAGAGAGATCATCTCATAAGCAGTTGGTGAGACAGAGTGACAGGACTTTGATGGGGGAAGTGCAGGGACCCAGAGAGGGCCCCGAAGGTCAGGGAAGGCTTCCTAGGAGAAGTGGGTCCAGAAAGAGGAGGGCAAGACAGACAGGCCAGCCGGCCAATGAGAAGCCAGTACCTACCTCCACAGCCTTGTAGAGGAAAGAATATACCAGGGAGGCATTAGCGTTCTTCAGCGTGGTGGCCACCACTGGGGGCAGCAAGGTTAAGGAAAAAGTGCACTTTTGTGGGGTTTAAATGGAGGACACAACTGAGCCTCCAACCTGTCCCCTGACCCCATCCCTGTCTTTACCCTTGCCATCTCTCCACCCAGCCTGAACCACAGATATGCTGTGCAACTTTTTTTTTTTTTGAGTCAGGGTCCCACTCTGTCACCCAGACTGGAGTGCAGTGGCACCCTCATGATTACCGTAGCCCCGACCTGCTGGGCTCAAGTGATCCTCCCTTCTCAGCCTCCTGAGTAGCTGGGACTACAGGCAACACCACCCCCAACCAACCCCAGCTAATTTTTTAAACATTTTTTTTTTTTGTAGAGACACAATCTCGCTATGTTGTCCAGGCTGGTCTTGAACTCCTGGGCTCAAGCAGTCCTCTTGCCTCAGCCTCCCAAAGTGCTGGGATGACAGGCGTGAGCCTTCTGTGCACAGCCATACTGTGCAACTTCTATCCTGAGCTCACCCTCTCTGGGCCTGAGCTGCCACCACCCCTGGCCCCAAGGGAGCCCACATGGATACAGTAGAGGTTGCTGTGTTTGATCCACAGGAAGTGGACTCGGCCGTGGCTCAGCAGCGGGGCCAGGGCACCCTCCTCCTCCCGCTGCACCAGCAGGGGCATGAAGTATTCAATTTCGCTCATGGCCACATCGCCCTTGTAGTTGCGGCTGATCAAGGGCTGAGGATAGGTGGCAAGGACACAGTCAGCACCAGCAGCCCAGGAGTCCACCACCCTGGGGTACCAGAGTGCTCAGCCCCACTTCCTAGCAGAGAGAACTGCTCCAGGCTATACCACTCTGGATCTCAGGTTTCTCCTCTGTACAATGGGCGTGTAATGGCCACAGCTAAGGGGTCTAGGCCCACACAGGGCACCACGCTGCATCTACCAAACCAGTGGATGTCTGCTAACTTATCAGTTCTTGCCACAACCCTGTAAGGTAGGTGCTATCATCCTCTCCATTTTACAGCTGGAGAAGT
Source organism: Carlito syrichta (assembly GCF_000164805.1). Lineage (NCBI taxonomy): Eukaryota > Metazoa > Chordata > Mammalia > Primates > Tarsiidae > Carlito > Carlito syrichta. Next base: position 190 of record NW_007052063.1, on the reverse strand, counting down.
TGAGGGTTTTTGTTTTTGTTTTTTGAGTTGGAGTCTCACTCTGTCTCCCAGATTGGAGTGCAGTGGCCGCTCCCGGCCACCGCAACTTCGACCTGCTGGGCTCCAGTGATCCTTCTGCCTCAGCCTTCCAAGTAGCTGGAACTACAGGTGCGTGCTACCACGCCCAGCTAATTTTTGATTTATTGTCTGC
>NW_007052062.1:0-1028 GCF_000164805.1 Carlito syrichta | reverse complement strand
TTTTTTTTTTTTTTTTTTTTCTTTTCAGAGACAGGGTCCCACTCTGTCATCCAGGCAGGAATGCAGTGGTGTGATCACAGCTCACTACAGCCTTGAACTCTTGGGCTCAAGCGATCCTCCCACCTCAGTCTTCTGAGTAGCTAAGACTACAGATGCACATCACTGTGCCCAGTTAAATTCTTCTATTTTGTAGAGACGAGATCTCACTATGTTGCCCAGGCTGGTTTTGAACTTCTGGACTCAAGTAATTCTCCCACCCTGTCCTCCCAAAGTGCTGGGATTATAGGCATGAGCCACCATGTCCAGCCCTACCCTTTAAGTTGAGGAGGTACAGAGAGGTTAGGCAATTTGCACAAGATAACACAGCTAATATGTTGTAGGCCACAATTTGACCCCAGGTAGCCTGTGCCATTAACCATGGCATGATACCACCTCTCAGTGATACCCTATGAGCACTATGACTCAGCAGTGTGTTCAAGGTAACTTGACACCAGGTGCCTGCATACTTCACACCTCCCTGCCTTTGCACACAATGCTGCCTTTGTCTGGAAGGCCTGAACCACCTGGGTGCAGCTGACAAACACCTTCACCTTTCAGTTCATAAAGGAAGTACCAACAGGTACCCTCCCTGGCCCCTCTGGCATAATTCTAAAACTCCCTGCGCTGGGCCCAAGGTGGCCTGTACACAGCCCTGACAGTACTTACTGTGTGCATGTATGTGCACGTATGCCTGTGTATGCACAAGTGAGTGTACAATATCTTGTCCCTACCCTAGCAAGTCTATGAAGTACAGTCTGTAGGGACCAAGTCTTTCTCACATGTCTCCTGAATACTATTAAGAATGGACACTGAGTGTAGTACAATTGACATTGAGTGTTTTTTTTTTTGAGTTGGAGTCTCACTCTGTCGCCCAGAGGCACGCTCCCGGCCACCGCAGCCTCGACCTACAGGGCTCCAGCAATCCTTCCGCCTCAGCCTTCCAAGTAGCTGGAACTATAGGCATGTGCCACCACGCCTGGCTAATTTTT
>NW_007052061.1:0-1201 GCF_000164805.1 Carlito syrichta | reverse complement strand
GGTGACTCACGCCTGTAATCCCAGCACTTTGGGAAGCCGAGGCAAAAGCTTTGCTTGAATGCAGGAGATTGAGACCAGCCTGGGCAACAGAGTGAGACCTTGTCTCTACAAAAATAAAAAAATTAGCCTGGTGTGGTGGCACACCCCTGTGGTCCCCGCCATTCGGGTGGCTGAGGCAGAAGGATCACCTGAGTTTAGGAGATCGAGGCTGTGATGAGCTGTGATCGTGCTACGGAAATTGCTATGCTGTGGGGGAAGCCCAGGTTCCACGGAAGGGCCTCACACAGCATCCGGGAGGAGCATTCCAGTTTTGTAAGGTGAGCATGTGGATGGCAGATATGGTGGAGGTCACCTTTGGAAAATCCATCTGCTACAATACTGGTTCAAACAAAAGGGAATGCAGAAACGTTCAGTAGATTACTTGAGGCTAGGAGCTCAAGACCATCCTGGGCAACATAGTAAGACCCTGTCTATAAAAAAAAAGTAAAATGTTAGTCAGGAGTGGCATCTGTCCCAGGACTGGGAGGTTGAGGTGGGAGGATTGCTTGAGCCTAGGAGTTCAAGACCAGCCTGGGCAACATAGTAAGACCCTGTCTGTACGAAAAATTTTAAAATTAGCCGGATGTGGTATCATGCACCTATAATCCTAGCACTTTGGGAAGTTGAGGCGGGAGGATTACCTAAGGTCAGGAGTTCAAGACCAGCCTGGGCAGCATAGTGAAATCCTATCTGTTCAAAAAAAAAATTAAAATTAGCCAGATGCGGTGGTATGCACCTGTAAACCTAGCACCTTGAGTGACTGAGGTGAGAGGACCACTTGAGGCCAGGAGTTCAAGAGCAGCCTGGGCAACATACCGAGATCCCATCTCTGCAAAAAATAAAAATAATTAGTGGGTCTGGTGGTAAGCATGTGTAGTCCCAGCTACTTAGGAGACCGAGGCAGGAGGATCAGTTGATCCCAGGAGTTGGAGGCTACAATGAGTCATGATTGCTCCACTGCCCTCCAGCTTGGGTGGCAGAGCAAGAACTTGCGAAAGAAAGAAAGGAAGGAAGGAAAGAAAGAAAGAGAGAGAGCTGGCTCGGTGGCTTAGCCTGTGATCCCAGCACTTTGGGAGGCCGAGGTGAGTGGACTGCCTGAGCCCGCAGGTTCGAAACCAGCCTGGGCAACTTGGCGAGACCTCGTCTCTACAATAAATTTTTT
>NW_007052060.1:7305-11253 GCF_000164805.1 Carlito syrichta | reverse complement strand
TGCGGTCGGCCTGCTCCGAGCCTCGAACCTCGGTGTCCTCCGCGGTAAGGTGGGTCACAGGCCCACATGCCAGGACGTGGGAAGACGCGATGAGGCGTAGGCTGTGGACGAAACAGAGTGGGGCCCTGCGGCGGCTGGTTAACTTTGCCGCACAGCTTGATGTCTGGCACAGCGTCGCTGTTTAGTGACTTGAACGTTTTTCTTCCTGTTTTTAGTTCAAGCAGGGCCTCGCTCTCTCTCAGGCCGGAGTGCGGTGGCACGGTCAAAGCTCACGGCAGCCTTGGTCTTCCGGGCTCAAGCGACCCTCCCACCTCAGCCTCCTGAGTAGCTGGGACCGCAGGCACCACCAAGGCCAGCGAATTTTTTCCCAATTCGTAGAGATGGAGTCTTGCTATGTTGCAGGCTGATTTTGCTCTCCTAGCCTCCAGTGACCCGCTTTGGCCTCCCACAGCACTGGGATGACAGGCACGAATCATTGCGCCTGGCCAAACTTCCTGACTCGAGTTCAGTTTTGGTCTTTCCCCGGCTTCGTTTGCGATCATTTAACATGTGTTTATAGATGAGAGGGAACCCAAAAAACCGAAACCGGAATTAGCTTTTGGAGGGCGGGCCCTTTGGGTAAGTACAGGCTTCCCCACTAGGTAAGTGTTCTAGGAACCCATCAGTTTTCATCTGGAAGTTTCGAGAAGGTTGCAACACAGTCTGCGGAAGAAACATCCCAAGGTGTGGCAAACAGATGGCGGGTTCTTCCGCTGCGACCATGCACCTGCCCACACTGTCCTGACGGTTCAGCAGTTTTTAACCCAAGATGGCAGGACCCCAAGCCCTGCCCTCCCTGTTCCCCCGACCTTGCCCTGAGCGACTTTTTTTTATTTCCCGGGATGAAAAAAAACGCTCAAAAGGAAGCGTGTGGAAGAGGTGAAACCAAAAAGGGCAGAAGCACTCAAAGGCATCAGAGTTGCCAAGTCCAAAAGCGGTTTTGAACAGGGGAAAAAGCATCTCATTGGGTGAACTGGATCAAACTGATCAAGGTGACTGAAGTGTAAACATAAATACACAACTTTTTATAAATAAATTCTGGGCTTTTTTGGGTCCCCCTCATACATATGTGATGTCTCAGGTCTGTGGTTAAAGTTTCAAGGAGCTTAAACGCTACTGTGGGGGAAAGATGTGCAAACTGGAAATCTGCAACCCAAAGTGATTAGTACTAAGATGGGGGGATCTCAGAGCCTGTGGGAGCCTGGAGTGCCCGCCCCAGCTTCTGATGGGGTGGAACATACGAGCTGCTTTCAGTTCAGTTTGATTTCGTGCTGTTTCCTCGCATTCAACTGACGGGCGTCGAAGGGGCCAGGCGCAGTGGCTCATGCCGATAATCCCAGCAGTCTGGGAGGCCGAGGCAGGAGGATCACTTGAGACCAAGAGTTTGAGACTAACCTGGGCAACAGAGTAAGACCCTGTCTTACAAAAAAAAAAAAATTAGATTAGCTGGGCATGGTAGCACACACCCGTAGTCCCAGCTGCTTGGGAGGCTGAGGTGGGAGGATCGCTTGAGTCCAGGAGTGGAGGCCACAGTGAGCTGCGACCACGCCATGGCACTCCAGCTGGGCAACAGCGAGACCCTGTCTCTAAACAACAGCACTAGCTTGAGTTGAAACCAGCCGTTCGCATTTTAATTGGGTGAGGAAAACGGGATTAAATTTAGTTGAGCTGAGTTCAACTGTAACCCGTTTAGTTCCATCATCCCTGTTGACTTCAGTTAAAATGGCTCCTGATGAGCTACTGAGCAGAACTGAGCTGGGCTGGGCGGGGCTGAGCGCAAGTGAGGACATGCTTCTTTCGCTTCCGTTCAGTCAAGTTGTTCGTGACTAGGTTATGGGGTGGGGTGAGGATGAAGCGGTGGCTGGCTGAGCTGTAGTTGGTTTCAGCTGACCGAGGTGATCACACTGACGTCCACGGACGGACCCAGCTGGCCTGAACTGGCCTACGTGAGTCAGGTTGGGTTGGATAGGCAGGGTCGGAGGGAGCTGACTTGAGACGAGTTCACACCAGGGCATTCCCATTCAGCTGGTGGGGGTTGAGGCTGATCTTGGACTCGCGGATTAGGCTCCATCCGACGGAGTTCATTGGAGTGTATTTCCATCCAGTTATCCTCAATTCCACTCCATGCACTGTAATTGGCCCAAGTTCAAGTCTGTTGAATTAAATCTGAGGAGAACTGACTTCTGTTGAGCCAAGTAGACTTGGTTTTCATTCCTTCTGGCCCCACTTGGTTCAGTGGAGCTGGGTTTGTTCAACTAAATTCAGTCCCATGCCAGGTGTGGTGGCTCACACCTGTCATTCAGCACTTTGGGAAACCAAGGCAGGAGGATCATTTGAGGCCAGGAGTTTGAGACCTGGGGATATAGTGAGACCTCATCTCTGTTTAAAAAATAAAAATTGAATAAAGAATATCCCATGCTTTGGGAGGCTGAGGTGAGTGGATTGCCTGAGCCTGCAGGTTTGAGACCCGCCTGGGCAACTCGGTGAGACCTGATCTCTACAATAAATCAAAAAATTAGCTGGGCGTGGTAGTGTGGCCCTGTAATTCCAGCTCCTTGGAAGGCTGAGGCGGAAGGGTCGCCGGAGCCCGGCAGGTCGAGGCTGCGGTGGCCGGGAGCGGCCACTGCACTGCACTCCAGTCTGGGCGACAGAGTGAGACTCCGACTCAAAAAAAAAGAAAAGGAAAAAGAATAAAATCAGTGTCATTTGTTTCCTTCCAGCTTGACAAGTTGAGCCTAAAAGTCCTTAGCGCTGGCAAGCTGCATTGACGTGAGCGCTGTGCGGGCTGGGGTGTAGAGCTCGGTTCTGAGATCTCCCGCCTGAACCCCACACATGTCAGCGGGGGTCTACGCTTGCCAGCTCCCCCAGCCCCCAGGAGCGAACTGACAGTGGCCTGTCCCCGGGGGCCGCCTCAGCCAGTGTCTCCTCTGCCCCCTTCAGGCCAAGAAGGGGGAGGTTCCTCCCGAGGAGCAGGGCCCCAGCATCAAGAACCTCGACTTCTGGTCCAAGCTGATCACCCTCATCGTGTCCATCATCGAGGAGGACAAGAACTCCTACACCCCCTGCCTCAACCAGTGAGCTGTGGGTCTGGGGCATGATTCCCTGGGGGGCGTCGTGTGTGTGTGTGTGTGTGTGTGTGTGTGTGTGTGTGTACACAACTTGCGTCTTGTGTGGAAGGGCGGTGTGTCTGATGGCACGCCCAGTGTGCATATGGGGGAGGCGGTGGGTCTGATTCTGCCTGGGATTCAGATACAATTTGCAAACATAAATGTACAGTTGCGTGTCTGCAGACAATCACGGGTGTAACCAGCCATGTACTTTGTGTGTCGATCGGTGTGAATACATGCGTGCATGTGTGTGTCACTTTGAAGACGTGTAAGTTCATGAATAACATCAGCGTCTTTCAGGCCTGTACGGTGTGCTACTCTGCGAAGCGTTGTATGTTTAAATTGCATCATATCTTGCCTGTGTGGATGTCAAATTTTGCATGTAGTTATGGTCAGGGGGTTTAATTATGTATGTGTGTATAATTGTAGGATGCACTTCAGTATACAGTATTGTATATTGTACAGTATCGTGTACTGTGTAGTAGTGTGTGAATGTGTGCACGATTTTGCTTGTGGATTTATGTGACTGCAGAACTTTCATCTGTGTTAGCTGAATGAGCTGTTGCATTTTATTTCTCCCAAGGCGAGCGCTGCAGAGCCTCCAACTTTGGGGTGCTAACTTCTCCTGGCTACTTAGATGTGGGATTAGGATCAGGGATTTGGATGGGTTGAAGGGTGGGCGGATGAAGAGATGATGAACAGATGGATGGCTGGATGGCTGGAGGGGTGGGTGGGTGAGGGGATGCGTGAATGGATGGCTGGATGGGTGACAGGTGGATGGGCTGGTGAGTACATGCACGGA
>NW_007052060.1:5124-7285 GCF_000164805.1 Carlito syrichta | reverse complement strand
CGGAGGGGGAGACGAAGAGCTGGGTGGGCGGGTGAGTGACGGTGCGAGCTGGACGGGCGAGCGGATGAGAGAGGGGCGAGGTGGATCCCGGCTGGCAGCGCAGGGAGAGCAGGACCTGAGCGCAGAGTCCCGTGCAAGTCGGTGGCCAAGGAGCGCGAGCCCAGGTCCCTCTCCCCACCCCCCACGGGGCGGGGAAGGACAAAAGCTCCCACGCGGCGTGGCTTCTGCGTGCCGAGGTTCCTTACTCCTGCAACTTTGCCAGGTTTCCCCAGGAGCTGAATGTAGGCAAGATCAGCGCTGAGGTGATGTGGAACCTGTTTGCCCAGGACATGAAGTACGCCATGGAGGGTGAGTCCCCTCCCCGTGTGTCTCAGCCAGGCCGCAGCAGGCAGCCATGCCTCGGTGTCCCCTCCAAGGCTGCGATGCCCAAGCCAGATGCCAGCTGTGGCCAGAGCAGGCAGCCCCTCGCAAGACAGAGGGTGAGGCCTTCCCCAGCTGATGCCCCTCCCCTCCCCAGAGCATGACAAGCATCGCCTGTGCAAGAGCGCGGACTACATGAACCTGCACTTCAAGGTCAAGTGGCTCTACAACGAGTATGTGACGGAGCTGCCTGCCTTCAAGGATCGCGTGCCCGAGTACCCCACGTGAGCTCCCGCCCCGAGCGAGAACTGCGGCGCTAACAGTGCGGGGCCCCGGAGAGGAGGGCTGACCGGCCAGGGGTTGCCTGTGTCGGGCACCTGGGGGCTCGAACCCAGGCTCTCCCTGCTCAGCCTTGGGACTGTGGACGCCTGTAGTCTAGAAGATTGCTATTGCTATCATGTTTCTTATTAGGGTTTTTTAAGGCAGTCTTGCTCTGTGGCCCAGGTCGGAGGACAGCGGTGCAATCATAGCTAACTGCAGCCGTGACCTCCCAGGCTCAAGTGATCCTCCCTACTTAGCTTCCCAAGTATCTAGGTCCACCACCGTGCGCCACTCTGCCCAGCTTGTTTTTCAATTTTCTGTAGAGAGGAGGTTGCTATGTTGCCCAGGCTGATCTCAAGTTCCTAGGCTCAAGTGACCTTCTGCCTAAGCCTCTTGAGTATCTGGGACTACAGACACACCACCACACTTGGCTAACTTAGAAAAATAATTTTTGGCCAGGCTCAGTGGCTCAGCCTGTAATCCCAGCACTTTGGGAGGCCAAAGCGAGCAGATTGCCTGAGCCCGCCGGTTTGAGACCAGCTGGGGCAACTTGGCGAGACCTCGTCTCTACAATAAATTTTAAAAATTTTAAAAATTTAAAATTTATTGGACCTGTGGTTCCAGCTACTTGGAAGGCTGAGGTGGAAGGTTGCCAGAGCCCAGCAGGTCGACGCTGGGGTGGCTGTGAGTGTGCCACTGCACTCTAGCCTGGAGATGGAGTAAGACTCCAACTCAAAAAAACAAAACGAAACAAAAACAAAAATAATTTTCTAGAGATGGGATCTTGCTATTTTTCCCAGGCCGGTCTTGAAGAACTCCTGGCCTCAAGTGACACACCCCCCCACCTCGGCCTCCCAGCGTGCTGGGATTACAGGCGCGAGCCACCATCCCCAGCCCAGACAACTCATTCTTCTCATGGCAGCAGGAATGGTGCCAGGCTGCTCCACTAGCTTTTCCTCACTTGGCATTTTATGAACTGAGGTGGAATCGTCATAATTCCCGCTGTGTGGATGAGACAGTGGAGAGGAAATGCTGCCAAACAGCCGGGGCAGTGGCTCTGGACTGTCATTTCGGCAACTCAGGAAGCCGAGGCCAGAGGGTTGCTTGTTCGACACCAGTCTGGACCACATGACGAGACCCCATCTCTCAAATGCTGAGGGGAATGTGTGGATAGATGCCTAATGCCTTGCTCAAGGCTCCATCCCGAGGTGCTGGCTGAGACCTGAGCTCAGGCTGTGACTCGCCGGCTGCGTGCTGGCGCGGGCGTGGGGCCGCCAGCGCCCAAGGGCCTCCCGTGTGCGGTGCTGTTCCTGCTCCCAGCCACACCGTGGGGTCGGCGGCCTCCCCCTGGGCCAAGGGCGGCTTGCCTGAATGAGGACCCGCGAGCCCGGGCCCGGCCCTGGCGGTGGTCACTTGGTCCCTCTCACACAGGGAGGGCCAGGGAGGCAGTGACCCCTTCCAGCCGCGGGGGCACTTGAGG
>NW_007052060.1:0-3797 GCF_000164805.1 Carlito syrichta | reverse complement strand
AAAAAAAAAAAAAAGAAAAGAAAAGAGCTGAGTCCACCAAGACAGTCATCTCTGCCCGGCAGCATCTCCCGGGTCTTGTGGTCACCCTGGTGGAGAACTGGCCCAGGCCAGTCGTCCATCCAGTAATTCCATCAGACTCACGCGGTCCGTCCATCTCGGGCACCAAAAGGGTTCGGGCTCCTCCCTGATGTCACTGGTGGCTCTTGGGGGGACCGGGCAGCCGGGCCCGCCTGGCCAGCCCCCCTCACCCCCACATCCCCACAGACCATCAGCAACGTGCTCCTGCAGTATGCGGACATCGTTTCCAAGGACTTCGCCTCCTACTGCTCCAAGGAGAAGGAGAAAGTGGTGACCTGCCAGGCCCCGTCCTGTCCCCTTCGGCCCCTCCAGCATCCCCGGGCCCTGCTTGTCCAGGGCCCTGACACCGGACACACATGTGGGGTCTCATGGGGTCACGGCGGTGTGTGGTGTGTGTGGTCAGAGTGTGTCCATGGTGGGTGTCTGGGCGTTCGGGATCCGAGTGCGTGTTCTGGGTGTGCAGCTGTGTGGACGGGTATACTGCGAGGGTGTGTGCACATGGGAGCCTAGCTGTGCACATCTGGGAATGTGCCTCTCCCTGTTCTGTCTGGCTGTGTTGAGTGTGTGGCGTGTGTGTCTCGGTGTGATGTCTGGCTGTGTGTGTCCCCAGCGCTCACTGTGACCTCCAAGCTGAGGCCCACAGCTTCCCTGTGTCTGTGTGTGGTGGTGGCACGTGAAGCCTCGGGGTGACTCTGAGTCTGCACCGCTGTGGGTCCACGCAGGAGAAAAGGGTGGTGTGACAAGGGCCCCCGCCACCTTCCGTGTCCCCAGCCCAGAGGCACAGGGCCAGGGGAGTCCCCTGGGTCTTCCCTCCCAACCCCATCTCCAGAGATAGCCCCGCCTGAGACTCCCTGGAGCCGAGCCCAAGGCTGCCTCCGCTTCTCAGGGTGCCTGGGGAGCCCCAGCGTCTCCCAGCCCCTGAGGGCACCTGAGGCCCCCGGTGGGGAGCGGCTGGGAGGTCCCGAGACTGACTCTCCCCGCCCTCCCACAGCCCTGCATCCTCATGAACAACACGCAGCAGCTGCGAGTTCAGTTGGAGAAGATGTTCGAGGCCATGGGTGGGAAGGAGGTGAGGAGAGCACGGGGGGGGGGGGGGTGGTGTGTGTGTGTGTGTGTGTGTGTGTGTGTGTGTGTGTGTGTACCCCCTGCTGCGTCCCTGCAGGTCCCCAAGCTGGGACACCGAAGGGCAGAGCACGGATTAGCTCACGGATTAGCCACCCATGCCTCAGTTTCCCCTCCAGTTCCTCGGGGCCCTTCCTGGGTCAGATGAGAAAATGCCCTGTCCATGTGGATGCTCAGTGAACATGGCCTCCCTTCCCTTCCCTTCCCAGCTGGACGCGGAAGCCAGTGACATCTTGAAGGAGCTTCAGGTGAAACTCAATAACGTCCTGGACGAGCTCAGCCGGGTGTTTGCTACCAGGTGGGGCATCTCGGGGTGAGGGCTGGTGGGAGGGGACAGCCCCCAGACCTGGGGCCCTGGGCGTCTGGAGACTCAGCAGGTATAAGGGGAAGACTTCAGGCTCAGAGTTAGATGAGGCTGAGTTCAGATCCTGGCTTCAGGCTGCACGTGGTGGCTCACACCTGTAATCCCAGTGCTTTGGGAGACTGAGACAGGAAGATCGCTTGAGGCCAGGAGTTTCAGACCATCCTGGGCAACATAGCAAGACCCCACCTCTACAAAAAAAATTTTAAAAATTAGCCTGACAGGGTGATGCCTATAGTCCCAGCAGCTTGGGAGACTGAGGTGGGAGGATTCCTTGAGCCCAGGAGGTTGAGGCTGCGGCCAGCTATGATGGCACCACTGCACTCCACCCTGGGTGGCAGAGCAAGACCCTGTCTCTAGAAATTTTTTAAAATTCCTGGATTCAGCCGGGCTCGGTGGCTCAGCCTGTAATCTCAGCACTTTGGGAGGCTGAGGTGAGTGGATTGCCTGAGCCCACGGGTTCGAGACCCGCCTGGGCAACTTGGTGAGACCTCATCTCTACAATAAAATAAAAAATCAGCCGGGCGTGGTAGCGCGCGCCTGTAGTTCCAGCTACTCGGAAGGCTGAGGCGGAAGGATCGCCGGCGCCCAGCAGGTCGAGGCTGTGGTGGCCGGGAGCGGCCACTGCACTCCAGTCTGGGTGACAGAGTGAGACTCTACTAAAAAAAAATTAAAATAAAAAAATAAATAAATTCCTGGATTCACTGATTACTAGCTGTGAGGCTTTGGGTGAACCATCTGGCCTCTCTGATTCTTGGTTGACTCATCTGTCAGGTGGGGACGATTTTATTATAAGGACCCAAGTGGGATTGTAGAAGGAAATGTCCCAGCCCAGATCTGTCACAGTTCCTGCCTGGCTCAGTTATGCAATGTTGCTCCCTGGTGCTGCGATTGAGCTCCACAGTCGGCATCCAGGGCCTTCCCTGGACCGTCCTCAGGAGGCCAGGAGAGCCAGCCTAAGCCCGTCCTCTGTGCCCAGCTTCCAGCCACACATCGAAGAGTGCGTCAAGCAGATGGGTGACATCCTCAGCCAAGTGAAGGGCACGGGCAATGTGCCAGCCAGCGCCTGCAGCAGCGTGGCCCAGGATGCTGACAATGTGCTGCAGCCCATCATGGACCTGCTGGACAGCAAGTGAGCCAGGCGGGGTGACCGGGCTGGCTGGGAGGGCCAGGCTGGGCCAGGGAGACCTCAAGGCCTGTCCAGAAAGGCAGCGCAGGGCATGTTTGCCCGGGGGCAGGGCTGGATGGCTTGGGTAGGTGCGTGGAGTTATAAGGGAGGGGAGGATGGCGGGTAGGTCATCGGAAGGACTAGCTGGCGGATACTTGTGTGGATGGATGGAGAGTGGCTGGATGCATGGATGTCAGGCGGGATGGGCGGGGGGCGGGGCATGGATTCCAGGACAAATGCTTGGAAGGCTGGAAGGAGGGTAGATGCTTAGAGGGTGGGCGAGTGAGTAGTGGGGTAAGTATTTGGATGACGAGTAAATGTTGAGATGGACGCATAGTCGAATGTGAGGTGGGTGGGTGGACGGGTGAATGAATGAGCATTTGATGCATGGATAAATTGGTGGGTGGGTGGACGGATGGATGGGCGAAGGGATGAGCGGGTGGATGATGGATGGGCGGGTGGGCGGAGGGATGGATGGACAGGTGGGTGGGCGGACAGATGGATGAACAGATGCAAGGATGCACGGATGGACGGGTGGAGGAGCAAATGGATGGAGGGATGCGTGGACAGGCGGGCGGGCGGATGAGTGGGTGGATGGAAAGATGAACGGAAGCATGGGCAAGTGGATGCGGGATGGATGGCTGAGCAGGTGGGTGGACGGATGGGTGGATGGATGGGCAGGTGGGTGGACGGATGGGTAGGTGGATGGGTGACTGGATGGATGGGTGGGTGGGTGGATGAATAGGTGGATGGATGGACAGATGGGTGAATAAACGTCTTGATGCATGGACGCATGGATGGATGGACGGGCAAGTGGATGGACGAACGGATGATGGGTGGACGCATGGATGAGGGGGCGGGTGGATGGAAGGGTCCATGGGCGGATGGAAATCGCTGGTAAGTGATGGATGGATGAATGGGTGGCAGATAGATTGTCGAACGGGCTGATGGATTGAAAAAGAAAGAGACTGGGCATGGTGGCTCAGCCTGTAATCCCAGCACTTGGGGAGGCCAAGGTGAGAGGATTGCCTGAGCTCAGGGGTTCGAGACCAGCCCAGGCAACTTGGT
>NW_007052059.1:0-1072 GCF_000164805.1 Carlito syrichta | reverse complement strand
TATATATATATGTGCCTAGCCCAATTTTCTATTTGATAGAATGCCTTTTTCTTGTCAGTTTATAGGAGTTTTGTAGCAAGCACAAAGTTGCCATTCTCAGATACTGCTGGAATAAAGGACTCAGTTCCCAGAAAGGGTTCACTGACAGCCATCAGCTGTTTGATTAAGAGCTCACCTCAACTTCTGAACCACCTCAACTTCTGAACCAAGAGTCCACCTCAACTGAAGCAAGATCACATTCTTCTTGGAGCAGCCCATGACCAATGAACAAGTGAGGTGTTGATAACTGAGGGTACACCTTCTCTATTTCCACCATCACAGGACTCCTGCACAGGGGTTGGCTGGTTGAGTCAGGTTGCATCAGAGGTGATGCCTCCTCCTGCTCCTCCCGTTCTCCCCAATAAGCCTTTTGCACCCGACTCCACATGCTTCCCAAAGAATCTAACTGGCACATTGTAAATATTATCTTTATTATGTCATCTACATTAATATTTTTTCAAAAACTATAGTTTATCGACTTTGGTTATGGAAATTTTTGACTATATATTAATTTTCACATAATCAAATAGTCTATCTATTCTTTTACAGTTTAAGGATCTCTGGCACTGGTTAAGAAGCACCTTTCCATCTCTGTACTGCAGATGTAATACCTATCTATTCTTGCAAGATTTGGACTACTTTTTTTTTTTAAGATATTTAAGGATTTGGTCTCTCTAGAGTATATTTTTAATTTGATTTATGTATGTGTTTATGAGTCTGTATATGTGTTAAATAAATTTAAAAAATAAGATGAGGTCTACTTTTATTCCAGATGAATGACCATTTGCACCAACACTATTTATTAAATAATCCATTTCCCCACTGAATAGAATTATCCTTCTTGTAAATTATCCTTCTTATAAATTCTCACATGGACTCCCATCTATTTCCAGATCGTTTGTTCTGATTTCCATACAATACCAATTAATTTGATTATAGTGGCCTTGTATTATATTCTAGCATCTGTCTTCCCTTCGTGTTGTATCTAGAGGGACTTAAGTACAAATCTTACTATTTTTTTTTTTTTTTTTTT
>NW_007052058.1:0-1193 GCF_000164805.1 Carlito syrichta | reverse complement strand
GACAGGACACAGGCATGCATGATTAACCCCTTCTCACAGAATGTAAAAATAATTAAATCTGAAGTCTCAGAGTCACTTACATTGGAATGAATCTTCACAATTGTATGAGATTAATATATTTCTTTCTGAAGTTGGCTAAACTTCCTTTGTATGTCAGTAGAATTCAGTTTATGCTTCATTGTAAGTGGTGAGCATTATAGTCTTACATATTTACTTTGGCATAAGCTTATGGCCATAATTAGTCAACAAATACTCTTCGAACAGCTGTTGTGTCAAGGCACTGCTGTAGGTGTTGTGGGAGATGTGAGGCTATTTAAAACACACTGTTTTATTTCACAGAACTTATAGTTTTTTTGGAGAAAAGACAGTTGCATACCCATGTACTAATTATATTTAGACATTGACTTTCCACATAGACTTTATCAGATCTTCTCTGAAGTAGTATCATGAAAAAAGATGGTGAAAATCAATACTACCACTATTAGATTGTGGAAAAAAACCTACGAGAAAATGTTGCATTGTGTGTTATTCATAACGTTTTTGAATATGTAACCTTTCCCTCTCAACTAAATTTAAAATGACTGGGGAAATTTGATCTCAAAAATTTGTCTTTGCATACTCCATATTCCTTCCACAAAACAAAAACACTTGATTGATTAACTATGGAACTAAGCTCAATGCCAAAATATATGTATACCCCACATTATGAAGCATGAACTCATCTATGACAGTTTGGCCACCAGAATTAACCAAAATTTATAGGAATAAAAAGTTTAGCAGGGATTGAGTGTTGCACTAAAAGAAAGTCTCCCCCCCACTTACTGATGTTCATACCATATTTAAACCTCGGTAAACCAGTGATCAAATTGTTGGTATTATTTTGATCATGACTTACATTGTGATGGAAAAAATCTCCATTGGTAGTATGTTTTTGTTGTCAACGTGCTGCATATTGAATATACTCGTGTGTATCCTGAACTTGATAGTAATGTCTAAATCATTTTCTTTAAAAGTAACATAAGCAAGCCGGGCTCGGTGGCTCAGCCTGTAATCCCGCGCCTTTGGGAAGCTGAGGTGAGTGGATTGCCTGAGCCCGCGGGTTCGAGACCCGCCTGGGCAGCGAGACCTCATCTCTACCATAAATCAAAAAATCAGCCGGGCGTGGTAGCGCATGCCTGTAATTCCGGCTACTC
>NW_007052057.1:48030-48815 GCF_000164805.1 Carlito syrichta | reverse complement strand
TTTAAACAGGACCCCTATCTATCCCCATGCACAAAGATTAATTCCAAATGGATCAGAGACCTAAATGTAAAACCTCAAACCATAAGAACCTTAGAAAATGAAGGAAAAACCCTCATGGAAATCAGAACTGGCATCCAATTCCTGAACAAAACCCAAAACCCACAGCTAATAAGAGAGAAAATAGATAAGTGGGACCTTATTAATCTGACAAGCTTCTGAAAAGCCAAAGAAACCATCAAGAGAGCAGGGAGACAGCCTACAGACTGGGAAAAAGGATTTGCCAACTCCAGTTCTGACAAAGGCTTAACATCCTGGATCTACAAGGAACTCAAACGTGCTGAAAAGAAAAAAACAAACAGCCCCATTATAAAATGGGCAAAAGATATGAACAGACACTTCACAAAGGAAGACATCCGAGCGGCCAACAAACACATGAAGAAATGTTCAACCTCACTAATCATCAGGGAGATGCAAATCAAAACCACACTGAGATACCACCTAACCCCAGTCAGAATGGCAATCATCAACAACTCAAAAAATAACAGCTACTGGAGAGGGTGTGGTGAAAAGGGAACACTTATACACTGTTGGTGGGAGTGTAAACTAGTGCAACCTCTGTGGAAAGCAGTGTGGTGATTCTTAAAAGCTCTAAATATCAACCTCCCATATGACCCCGCAATCCCCCTACTGGGAATATATCCTGAACAACACAAATTACTCTATAAAAAAGATACCTGCACACGCATGTTTATCACAGCATTGTTCACAATAGCAAGAACCTGGAA
>NW_007052057.1:44830-47743 GCF_000164805.1 Carlito syrichta | reverse complement strand
GAAACACTCCATATCAACAGGGTGCCTGAATGAAACGCAATTGTATACCTAACCCTTAACTGTACCCCACAACTTCACAATTTAAAAAAAAAAAAAAGAAGGTACAAGGCTCACCTTCTACATGCCTCCTTTTTTCCCATCAAGGATTCTAATCCTGGACATCCATAGGGATCAGGAAAGTAATATTGAAGCAGGAAACAGATTGAGTAGGAACTGGAGTGAGTTGGAGCAACCTCTGTTGGAACTGGCACCCCTTGGCTCTTTCATTTACTCTTATGTGCAATGCGAAAATAATAGCCCAATGTGGACATGGTATCCTCTTTCTGGTGGGAGGAGAAAGAAACAGATGAGCATATGCACTGCCCAGTAATTTGTTTTCACGTCAGTAGCTCATCTTCAAGTGAAATCAAAGACAGAGAAGATACAATTCACTAATAAAAAAGATAGGTAAGTCAATTTTAATATGGGTCAAAAATCTTAACAGACATTTTTCCAAGGAAGACATATAATTGGTCAATAAGCACATGAAAAGATGCCTAAAAGTATTAGTCACTAGGAAAACTCAATCAAGTACTTTACATCCAGTAGAATGGCTATATTTAAAAATTACAGGAACGACAAGTCTTGGCAAAGATGTGGAGAAAGTGAAAACTTCATTCACTGATAGTGAGTATGTAAAATGAGGCAGCCACTTTTGAAAACAGTCAGGGAGTTCCACAAAAGGTTAAACATACAGTTAACACATCATCTAGGACTGAGAACATACGTCCACACGAAATCATACCTAAGAATGCTTATAGCAACTGATTCATAATAGTGCAAAATGTAAGTGACCCTATTGTCCATAAACAAACATAATGTGGTATAGGCATATAATGGAATATTATTATGTGAAAAAAGGAATAAGGTATTGGTACATAATACAACATGGATGAACCTAAAAAATACACTAAGTGAAAGAAGCTAGTCAAAAAAGACCATATACTCTGACTCTGTTTGCATGAAATGTGCAGAGCAGGAAAATTTATAGTGACAGAAAAAAAATTAGTGCTTACCAGGAGCTGGGGGAATGAAAAGCAGACTGGAGAAATGGGGAGGTATTTTCTAACGGGAAGGTATTTTTGGGGTGATAAAAATGTCCTAAAATTAATTGTGGTGGTGGCTGCACAGCTCTGTGAATATACTAAACACCATTGAGTCATATATTTGAAATCAGTGAATTATACCTCAATACAGCTGTTATTTTAAAAAAGAGAAACAGAGAAAAGAAGTGATTTGTAGACTGTTCATATCTGACCCTGTCTCCTCAGTCCAAAAGATGAAACACAGGGGTGAATATATTAAAATCCCTGTCATATTCAATTCGCGACATTATACATGTCTTCAGAAATCTTGAAACAATTAATCAAGGTCATTACCAGAGGACCAGATGAAGTTTTAAGTCAGAATAACATTAAATTATGAACTCTGATACACAAAGCCACAACCCAGGGGTTGTTGAACAACAATCTCAGGCAGGCTACTTAACTGTTGGAGTCTGGACCTGTCCTATCACAACGGAGCTGTCTGAAGTGGTTGCCCTGTTTCCTCCTTAGGGCCTCAGCTCTAGTAAATGGATCAGAAGATATAAGATGTTACTGGAAAGTGAGAGTTAATGTCTAACTCCTCATAAAAATTATACCTACATCATTAAAGATGTGCTAAAAAAGGCAAGACCCAACAGCAGGTCCAGAAGGGACACACACACAGACACTGCAGACACTGACAGAAACACACACACACACACACACAAACACACACAGAAGGGCATTTGACACTTAACAAATAGGAAATATAAAGCATTCCTAATCATATGGAAAACCATTTAATGTCATTGGTAGTCAAAGAAACATGAATTAGACACTATTGAGATATTATTTGTCAAACTGACTATATATATATTTAAAATTAAGCAAAAGTTTGGGAAATTTAAGAGAAATGTGATAGAGAGGTAAAACATTTCTGGAGGAAAATTGGTGGTATTTATCAAAAGCCTAATAAATGGAATTATCCTTTCAATATAACTTCACATTCAAAAATTGATTGAAAGCTTTCCTTTGGGAAAGAAGAAAGTCAGCATAATCGAGAGGGGGCACAGGGTAACTTCTCTTGAGCTGGTAGTGTTCAAAGTCTTGATCTGAGAGGTTTATGTGTGAAGGTGTGTGTTAACATGGTGACATTTGTCAATTTATGCCCTTAAATTTTGCACTTTCAAAAAGAGAGTAACAAAAATACCTTGAAAAAGCAAAGAATGTAGTCTAAGGAAAAAGAAACAGATTTATAAAAAATTTAACAGCAGGGATGTTTACGATAACATTGTTTTCATTGTGGAAAAATGAAGCTATAAACCACCAAATACCTAGCTCATTGAGAAATGGTAAAAGCAATCAGATAAAGTATTGGGCTATCATAAATCAATTAAGCCACAAAAATGTATTTACGTGTAATGTTAATAAAAAGGAGAAGCACAGAGTATGTTCTACAAAGTATATGTGCGAAGGAGGTCTAGAAAGATATGCATCCTGATGTTAAAAGTGGTTACTTCTTTATGGTAGGATTCTAAGTGATGGTACAGTAAATATGGACCACTTCCATTTGTCTTTTTTTTTTTCATTAATCAGTATTTTTTATTATGGTTTTGTGGGGTACAGTTAAGGGTTAGGTGTACAATGACGTTTCATTCAGGCACCCTGTAGATAAGAAGTGTTTTCCCATCCCCCGACAGATATTTGCTACTGTTAATCCCATCCCCCTCCCCCCCATAGTTTCCCAGTACCATCAGTCATTTTCTCATAGTATTGCATTGGATGTTCACGGTCCATTATATGAGTGAGAACATGTGATACTCGGATCTTTGTTTCTGTGAGAGGTCAC
>NW_007052057.1:3519-44278 GCF_000164805.1 Carlito syrichta | reverse complement strand
GTTCTTATGGTTTGAGGTTTTACATTTAGGTCTCTGATCCATTTGGAGTTAACCTTTGTGCATGGGGATAGATAGGGTCCTGTTTCAATCTTCTGCATGTGGTCAGCCAATTTTCCCAGCACCATTTACTGAATAGGTTCTCCTCTCCCCATTGGTAGGTGGTGGGGGCTTTGTCGAAGATGAGTTGGTTGAGAAATTGAGGTTTTGCTTCTGGAATCTCAATTCTGTTCCATTGATCTATATGCCTGTTCCTGTACCAATACCAAGCTGTTTTGATGATTGTAGCTTTATAATAAAGTTTGAAATCTGGTATTGTGATACCACCGGCTTTGGTTTTTTTGCTGAGGATTGTTCTGGCTATTCTTGGATGTTTGTGTTTCCATATGAATTCCTGTGTTGTTTTTTCTAGGTCTGAGAAGAATGTTGTTGGTAATTTAATGGGTATTGCATTGAATTTGTAGATTGCGTTAGGTAAGATGGACATCTTCACAATGTTGATTCTTCCGATCCATGAGCATGGGATATTTTTCCACTTGTTCATGTCAGCTTTGATTTCTTTGAGCAGTGTTTTGTAATTTTCATTGTAAAGGTCTTTCACATCTCTGGTTAGGAAGATGCCAAGGTATTTCATTTTTTTTGTGGCTATTGTGAATGGATTGTCTTTTTTTTTAATGAAGCAATTCAGTGTTTTCTACTGTGAAGCTCTGTCCAACTTTTCAAGTAGTGGAACCACTTTCTCATTTGTGTCCCAGTGATACTTTCTATTACAGTTTTTTCAGCACCGTGTTGCCTTTATTTGATCAACATTTGGAATCCGAGGAGATTTTAGAGACAAGAGTTTTTATACCTAGTACTCACTTTTACAGATCCTGGAGTAAAGTGGACACTTAACGTTGTTTTTGAAATATAAAGCAGAATGAATGGCATCAGTGTCCACTTTTGTTTATAGCATCTCCTGACATGGAAGAGCTCATTCTCCTTACTTATCTCCAGGGAACCTCATCTCGGTCCTCTTGGGGCTAAGGGATCCCAAAAGTGAGTCATCTGTTTCCTAAACACAGTGCAGGTGCCGAAGTCTAGCCTATTTCAAGAAACGTGCTTGAGGAGTGTGGCCCTCTGCATGCTCCCTACTGGGATAAGTTCCCCAGCAGTTCTCCTTGTCATTGCAAGCACAGAAGACAAACAGATCAAGCAAAGAATGTAGCCTAAGGAAATAGACATGATGGATTTATTCAACATTGAATAACAGGATGTTAATCATAGCCTTGTTTTCTGCTACTGCAAACACAGGAGCCAAACATACTAAGCTGATTCATGATCAAATGCAAGACAGTGGTAATTATCCTTCCCTGGCTTTCAAACACACGGTCTCCACAAATGAAATGCATCTTTAATTCAAATATTCAACAAGTATTTAATGAAATCCTATGTTATGACACATTCTATTCTGAGCACTAGGCTTATAAGTGAATTATTCAGAAAAAAACCTCCTGCCCTCATGGGGCTTACATTCTGGTGGGGAGACAAGAAATAAATAGGTCAAATAAATGAGGCAATGATAAGTGCTAGAGAGAATAAAGTAAATCAGCAAGAGTTTACGTTCTATTTTTAATAATAGGTTATACGCTTTTCTTTTTTAAGTCTTTTAATTTTTATTACAGAAAAAAAGCTTCATTTCTTTATTTTGCTTTCTGTGCTTGTGCCTTCAACACTTTCACGACGATTTTCTGCTCCTCGATAAGAAAAGCACGCTTGATCCTGTCACAAACACATTTTGCACACATCGAACCACCATAGTCCCGGCTGACATGGTTTTTTGTTTTGGACAACCTCATAAGAACTTTAGATCTCACAGTACGAAGCCCTCGAAGTCTGCCTGGGCACACACCACATGCAGATTTTGGTTCTTTCCCAACCTTCTTGGTATATAGACAAACAATCCTATTACCAGGGGTTCAGGACAGCCTAGTTTTGTTAGAGGCTGTATTGTGGGAAAGCCTACGATTGTATGTCAAATGCTGGACCATTCTGAGTGCCACCAGCCTCCTTCCTGTGCCCCTCACCCCTATGCCAGTTCACACGACTGTTTCTGAGAGTTCTTGGCTCCTTCAACTCCTCGAATGGCGGAAGATTGTAAAGGGGACCGGTTATATGCTTTTCATTTTTGACCATCACCAATTCTAATTAAACTACCCAGTTAGCATATATTCTGCAGAACCAAACATAACTCAAATTCTACGTTAAAACAGAATATATGGTCAAATATATGTGCTTTATATATGAACAAATCATACATATGTTTTAAACATATACTGAATATGTAGTCTTTAATATGTCTTCTATATACTAAATACATAATGCATTATCCTTGATACATTTTATGTAAAAAATAAAGTAACTAGAATCAGTTCAAAATGAAATTATATGCATTCACAGACCTCTATAATTCCAAATGTGTAGTGATATTCAGTGATATTGGGTTCAGTCATTCATCTGCACCAGAGATTAACAACAAGTTGTACCATGGAATCTTTTAAACATTTGTATAAATTTAAGAGGTACAAGTACAGTTTTGTTACATGGGTATATCATGTAGTGTTGAAGTCTGGACTTTAAGTGTAACCATCACCCAAATAATGCACAATATATCCATTAAGTATTTTCTCATCATTTACCATTCTTCCCCTCTTCCACTCTTCCCAGTCTCTGGTGTCTATTATTTCAAAAATTGATGTCCATTTTTACACATGTTTTAGCTTCTGCTTATACATAACAACCAAGGACTTATGTTGCCCTAAATTTTGCTTATGCTGGCAAGTTAAAAAAAATAGTGTCATTTTTTTTTAATTTGGCAGCTTTCACTTAAAAATGAAAGATTAGTCTTGAAAAAAAAAGTAAATGAAAACAGTAAATCAACAATCCAGCATGGCACCAATTGGTAGAAACTGAGTCATGGTGTCTTACACATAAGGACCATTAGGTCCAAATGCAGCTTCATCACTGAGCTGATTGACAGCTATCATTTATCTTCTCATTTGATCTTGTCCAGGCCTTTCCCAAGTGGAGAAATGAAAAGGAGTCATACAGGAATATGTCTTAGAAGAAAAAAAGTATGAACAACACAGTGCTTTAGAAAAGTAAATAAGAAGATGTCTATAAGTTAACATATAAAAATAAAACAAAGCAAATGATCCTTTTCTTCTGCATGTGTTACCTGTGTAGGTCCTTCAGGCATGCGGTTTTGTGATCTCTAAACAATACTTTCTCACCTGAACATGGACAGTGACCCAGGCACCAAAGACAATGAACAGCTGGCTCTTCTTTTGACATTTAGGATAAAGATGAAGAAGAACTGGAAAATTAGATAACACATTACATTAATCTAATCAGGGGAGAGGTGCAGCTACTAAAGTCTGTGGGTCATTAAACTGACTGAAGCTACCTGAGATTTATAAATATGCCATTTTTTAGAAAAGATAAACAAAATTAAAGAATCTCTCCAAAAGTTCACATTAAGATCAGAGTACCTTATAAGTCGAATACTGCATAACCCCTGGAAGTATTAATTATTCAATCAGTAGACTTTAGAATGTTTTAAGTTTACTTATAACAAAAAATAAATACAATAAAAAGAGCATAAGGATGGGTAGATTTATGACTTTGATTGTGGTGATGGCTTCAGGAGTGTATACTTTTCTTCAAGCTCATCCCATTGTATACATTAAATATATACAGCTTTTTGTATCAATCAAACTCAATAAAGTGGTTTAAAAATTACTTGGAGATTCAGCATCTCCTAAGAATTTTATCAGAGGCCACCTGAGGAAGAATTTCATGTCCCTCCCCTGAAAGGGGATAAATGATGACAAAATGCTGAGGCTAACAATGCAACATAGAAGTATGCAGCACATATGTTTTTCTATTTTTACATTTACAGAAGTTTTCAGCAAACAATCTACAGCCAAATGGAAGCTAATCCTGTCATTCACACATCAAAAGTCTTTGGTGGGAGATAAAAGGCATCCAGGAATGTTTCATATTCTCACTATCACATTCCTCTGACTCCTATCCCTCTCTCCACTGTTATTTAAAAAGGAAGAGACAAATGACCAGCTACATAAATCACACAGTGTTGAAAAGGTCACACTAACAGAGCTGGTAACTACCTTTTAGAGCACGTTTGAAGGATTTAAAACCTCATTACTGTGTCCAGGATCATAAAGAGATCATGATAATAGGAGTTTCACTGAGATCTAAAAATGAAACAGCTGACTGTTTTCTTGTTTCACTAAAAGCTGACACAATGCCAAGCCCGAATGTTGTTTCTTCAGATACTAGAGAGATTGTGGACACCCCATTAGAGAGACCACTTACTCCCTCTCCAGAGCCCTGCACTTGAGGAGTCAGTGGTCATGAGTCAGAGTCTGGACCAGACTCTGGGGATCAGTCCTTCATCTCTCCAGCAGTCGGCATAGGCACCTACAAGTGAGAATTTTGTGTTAATAAAAACACTAAAATAATATGTATCACAGCAGCTCTGCCCCTTACCTGCCTCTGTCGAGATTTTCATGATCTATTCTGTGGACTTTCCCTTCCTACAACCCACAGTAATACTCTCAGCACTTCTTCATTTCAAAAGACTTCTGACTCTTTTCATTCCCAAGGAATTCACTTCCCCTCCCCTCAATTCCTGATTCAAGACATTTTAACTACATGCTACTCACAGGGTCCAAACAACCTTTGGAAATCTCAGGGGTCTTTTTATGGAAAAAGAAAGAAAAAAAGAAAGAAAGGAAGAAAGGAAGGAAGAAGGACCTTTTCATAAGATCCCATGTTTAACATCTTTTATCTTTAAAAAGGCTTGTTAGAACAACTGACTCTAAAAATTTCTTGTTCTACACTTCCTAAGAAGTTTCTCCCCACCCTCAGAAAAATGATAAAAATAAAGTCTTAAAAATTCCTTAATTCAAAAAGTTCTGATATGGGAAAAACTGAAGTTTTATGAGGAAAAATTCCCATGATTGTAACTAATATATGTATAATGTAATTCAATGTAATTTATTCATGATTGTTTTGGGGACCACTAGCTAGACTATCTCATGAGATACTGTTAACATAGATAAGCATGAGCCAAAAATAAAATCCCTCCAGGGTACAGGTAGGTAAGACGAATCTGTGAAGCAGAGTTGGTTTAAACAACAGGAAATTTCATCAACTGTGGCAAATGAATATACTCCAACCAAATCAGTACCTACATAGTTGTTGCCAGGTGGGAAGGCTGACCCAGTATTTGTGAATTTTCAAAAAGTTTAAGGAAAACTACAAATTTAGATGCTCCTATTTTTTCAATATTTATTATAATAAACAATCAAATGCTATTAAAACCAACCTTGAACTGCATTTTCTTCAAGAACCAATATTTTTAAATCTTTTGTCGAAGATTACCCTAATCAGGTGACTTTGAATTTATTGGAACAAGGCACTAAAGTTGGTCTGTATTACCTTTATCTTGTGTGATTGTTTCAAACATAAAGAACTTTGAGATACAGCTCTTGGCCTCATTTGCGTCATGTTCTAATCCTTATTAAAAGGATTCTAGCTCCACACTTCACCAGAAATAGGAAATAGGTTTCATCTCTGTGACCACTTCAAATCCATCAGTAGAGGTAGCCCAGATTTCTGTCTGGAGAAGAAATGAGCTCTAGCTGGAAGCAATGCTGGAATTGACTCGTGATGCCTGTCATGAGCACACACAAGTGGCTGGTAGTGTGCACCTTTTGTCCCTTCCATTCTGGGTTCCTAAATTAAGTGAAAATGTCAAAATATATGGCAAAGTTTTTGAAGATTTTACTTACATTTATAGTATTTTACACTAGCACTCCCTTTAATCCCAAATGCACCTTATATAAGCTCCTTCCTTTACACAAATGTGCAAGAAAAGATTTGTGTCACATCATATTTCTACATATCTCCAAATTTTTGACATAAGTCTAACTGCCTAACATGCCATCTTTGCTCTTGTTTGCCTGGTGATCTACTCAAATTCAACATTAGCTCAAATACCATCTCCTCTGTAGGTTTTTCCTGGATCCTTGTTTTTAATTCCTCCATGTTCCTTTTTTATGTTGTATCCATATTTACAGGAGAGCTTTTCAAATTGTATTGTAAGAAAATGACTGATGGTACTGGGAAACTATGGGGGGGAGGGGATTAACAGTAGCAAATATCTGTCGGGGGATGGGAAAAAACTTATCTACAGGGTGCCTGAATGAAACGTCATTGTACACCTAACCCTTAACTGTACCCCACAAAACCATACTAAAAAATACTGATTAATGAAAAAAAATTGTATTGTATCCTCCTTAATACAGTATGGGCCATTCAAGGTCATCAATCATGTTTTAGTCATCTTAGTATGCCTAGTGTCTAGACAATAGCAGATTTGGTGTTTGTTGAGTAAATGAATGAATAAAACAATTACCTTCCACAACACAAACATTTGAATCAATGGCATCTCTTAGGTCAAATTTTCCTAAACTTCAGTTATGTGATACTTTCAAAATTTCTGCCATGTCCACATTCCACATTTTACTTAAATTAGGTTATCACTATAAAGGACACAACATATCAAGATATCAAGATGCCTTAAAATTAGAAAATGTGAAGCCGTGTTCAGAATTTGTATGATCAATTCTCTTCATTCTTCCAACCACTGTAGCAGATGGCAATCTTAACTTGCCAAAATGTTATATTTATGGGTACCACTGACCACACACCTATAATTCAGACAATAATATTCATTGCATTGGTTTCATGTCCTACTTAATTTATTTTTAATAGGCATTCAAATAAATATATAGCATTAATATAATAAAAACATTTGCCCCCTTACCACCAGAAATCATTTTATAGACCCCCAGAGGCACATGGATCATGCCCCAGGAGCAATGATTTTAGTGATTTGTATGTTGAAAGCACACAATGTGTTCATTTGCAAAGTTTTTGACACATCACATGGGTAATTCATTGATTATCTTGAAAATGACATTGACTTGAGGATGTCTGTTTTATGGATAATTAAACAGAAACCCCAGGAATACAGCATTTCTCCTTAGTAAGCATCATGACGCTAGCTCTAACAGATGGAGTGGCATGCAATTCTTATACCCTAAATGCCAGTCACCAGCACCCTGTGCATATCAGTTTTCTTTTACCCAGATCATGGCCTCCTTGACAAATGCAATTATTTATCAATTCTCCCTTTTCTCATAGAGAAGTACAATTCAAAATCACAGCAATCATTTTTAATACATGGACATCCACACCTAGTGTCCTCTGCCACAAAGAGGCCAATTTCCAATTAAATGCCAGAGCAGACAGGCAGGATGGGTGTCTTTGAGGTCTAGAAAAGCCTGGAGAACAACCAGGGACAGAGTATTTATTGGAAGCCAGGGGATGGTAATTTGCCTTGATTTTATGCATACAGATTCTGTGTCATCTAAGTGCCACTCAGTTTATGCAGCAAGAAAACAGTTGACTGTTCAAAAAAAAGCGAATGGAAACAACTTACCCAGGACATGCCATCATCCCATAGCTTTACAGAGGCTACCTGTGAAGAGTCCAAAACTTCACTTCACATTGAACTCTCCAGATGCTTCCTGACACTAAAATCTCAACTTTTTTTTCTTTATTTAACTCTTCCTTACCTTAAATGACAACTTTTTAAAAGGGAAATGCCATTCTTGACACATCCTATCACATTTTAAAATTATTTCACACAATTACTTTGGTGATTCCTAGGCCTTAGCCATTTGCATGCTGTATCCACGATTTTTGCCATGTTCGTATATCATTTTTTATCTTCATGAATACTTTTAGGAATTAATTTTAAATTGACTTTGTTCTTTTCTATTTAGCAAAATGCTACAGTAGTCATCATGAACATGCTTGTTATGTGATAACTTTATAATGTTCATATACATAAAGATACACATATATGCACACATACATATACATAAACAATCACCACCAAGTATTTGATTTTTTTAGAAGGGTGATCTCAGTACCTTCTAAAAGAACTCTTACCTCCCTAATCCATATCCTGCCAAAAATTTTATTTATTTTCAAGAATTTTCTTAAAGTTATCTCTCAATTAAAATTCTCCAGGGTTGACAGGATACAGTCCAAATCACTTGGTTTGGCTGAAGTGATCACACAATTGAGCCTCTATCATCCTTCCAATTTCACATCTTGACCTATTTCCTTCTCTCTCTCTCTCCCTCTCTCTCTCTCTCTCTCTTTCTCATCACTTTTTTTTGGTTAACTACCTGGTTGACTCTTTTATAACCATCAAGACCAAGCTCAAGCTTTCTCCAAGTAACCAAAAAAAAAGAGATTAGTAGCAAACTGTACTGAGTTGACTTTTCCTCCACACCTAAATGCTCCAAGAAGATTCACGTATCTTAGAACAATGTTCATATTTTCAGCTGTCTCAGACTCAGTGGATGTGTTTGGAAACAACATAGTCTTTAATTTGTTTCTCCAAAAGAAAATTCTTTGCAGAGGAATCTGACCTTTTATAGCTGCCTGGCAACCCTGTTTCCTTCTGGTCATGAATGGTTGTCCAAAGAGATGGGCACATGCCCAAAATAGGACCTTTCAGTCCCCTCAGGACATCCCCCAGACCCCACAGCAATTGGCCTGGGAACTGGGCTGATAATTCAGACTAGGCTGAAGTTCTTCCCTAGGACGCTTTGAACTGAAACTGATAAGAAAAAAATATTTTCTTCTCTCATTGCAAGGCTGTACAAATATAAACCTAGGCCTGCATTTGACTTTGATCCCTGCTTAATGGAGAAGTTGCTCTGAATAAATAAACCTCATTCAAAAAAACGACAGAAGCCATGTCTCCTGACATAGATCCTTTCCTTTTCACTCTTGCCATGAAAGTCTCAGTCTTTTGCAATTTGCTTTGAGAGTGAATACATTCCTTCTTGCTCATTCCTTTTGGGATATGAGTTAGATCAACTCTGCTATGTATTGCCAAGCAACTGGATTAATTCCCATTTACTTTTAATTGTGGAGGCCATACCCGGAGGTTAAATACTCTGCTCTCCTCATTGAGGAGAATAAGTGCGAAAGAAATAAATGTTGACATGACACAGCATCTATACTACAAAGGAGGAAGACTTGCTTCAAGTAAATTGATTTTTATTTGCACATTGCCTACACCGGGGCAAATGTCAAGTACATTTCTTTCATCCTTTTATTTTGTTCTTACTCACGTAATCGTTACAGCCTCATCTTTATAGTTAAATCTTGGAACTACAGGGCCCATTGGACCTGGCTTTCTGATATAACTCTATTAAAGATTCATGTTTTAGCCGGGCTCGGTGGCTCAGCCTGTAATCCCGCGCCTTTGGGAGGCTGAGGTGAGTGGATTGCCTAAGCCCGTGGGTTCGAGACCCGCCTGGGCAGCAAGACCTCATCTCTACAATAAATCAAAACATCAGCCGGGCGTGGTAGCACATGCCAGTAATTCCGGCTACTTGGAAGGCTGAGGCGGAAGGATCGCCGGAGCCCAGCAGGTCGAGGCTGCGGTGGCCGGGAGCGGCCACTGCACTCCAGTCTGAGCGACAGAGTGAGACTCCAACTAAAAAAAAAAAAAAAGATTCATGTTTTATTCAGGCTAAAAATGTAGGCCTATTGATTTAACTTTAAATAGCACATTATTCGATTAGAGTGGAAGTTTGCTTTTCTGCAATTTGTAGGCTTTGTGAGTCTAACAAGCCTTGGTCACTGAAGTCCTATAGATTGGTGCAAATCACTGATTTTTCAGTGAAATGTTGAACAATGCAGAACACAAATAGACTCCTATTGATTTAAACTGGAGGCATGCCTTCTTTCACAGGGAAAAGTCTCCAATTATTTTGTCTATGTACTTAGTTTTCAGCAAAACAGTAAAATCAACTGTGCTTTAAAGAGAGTAACTGTAGCCGAGCTCGGTGGCTCAGCCTGTAATCCCGCGCCTTTGGGAGGCTGAGGTGAGTGGATTGCCTGAACCCGCGGATTCGAGACCCGCCTGGCCAGCAAGACCTCATCTCTACAATAAATCAAAACATCAGCCGGGCGTGGTAGCTCGTGCCTGTAATTCCGGCTACTCGGAAGGCTGAGGGGCAAGGATCGCCGGAGCCCAGCAGGCGAGGCTGTGGTGGCGGGGAGCGGCCACTGCACTCCAGTCTGGGCGACCAAGTGAGACTCCAACTCAAAAAAAAAAAAAAAAAAAGAGTAACTCTATAAAGAGATCAACTCTACCATGTTGGTGTGGCTCAACACATATGTTTTAGCTCTTCTCTGGTATTTTCTAGGGAACCAAATTCTCCCTCTAGAGCTTTAATTAACTATAACATGTTTGTGTACCACAATTCTTCAGCTTTCATCGTAAATCTGTTGTTCAGTCCAATCATGGGTCCCTCCATCATTTACTTGCTATAAAGATCCTCTTCCCCACTTTCAATTGAAAATATTTGTGAGTCATTAAACCTTTTACAAATTTTAGTAAATATATCATGACTGGCCATATACACTCAACAGAACACATATTGTGGAGTAAAGCACATTCAAACTCAAGACCCCTTTTTATGAGACACTATGCCTCCCTGATCCTTCATCTCCTTGTCCATATGAGATGAAAGTGTGTATTATAGAGGGATGACATGACCTTTACATAAAATAACTAATCTGCAAGATATTCTAGGACAGCATCAAGCATCTGGAAGTTATTCAACAAAGCTGAGTCTCCATTCTCTATTCTAATATAAGGAAAGTGGGGAAGGACAATCTGAAAAAAAAATGAGAACAGAAGGGGATGGAAACTTTTATACAAGTAGTCCTTAATAAGACAAACAAATTTTCATTTGGATTTAATGTGTTTCAATATAAAATATGGGCCTAGAACTTTGTTTCAGGAGAAAGGTGTTAAGTATGGCCCTTCCTCTCTGATTGTAAGTTAATGTGATGAGGCACAATTTTAATGGTCTTTGCAATTACATAATAGCATCAACTCAACCACTGTGAGATGACTCCTCCTCAAATTTCCAAAGATGGTTAGGGGTCACAATAATTTATTTGTGTGTTACTTGGGCCAGGAGAATAAACTGAAGCCAAAGATGCTCATTTCGGCAATGACATGAAACATCAAAGTGGAAAAGCTGGAGATGAAACATCATCTTCTGACACCATAATCTATTGTCACTTTCCCACCATCACTTTACAAATAATATACATCTACACAAAAGCAATTTGTAATCACAATAATTATCAGTGACATTTATGAGTTATTACCATATGTCATACCCCAAAAGGATGTTTTATTTTCATATGCTGCCTTGTTTAGCTATCTTGTTTATATCATCTAAACTTTCTGGTGCTGACCCAATGCAGTTGAGTACAAATCCTTCTTCCCCAGTTGTAGCTCTGACAAAAGAATAGGGAACCATAGTCAGCAAATCTGCAGATCCTCTTAGCATTATAACCACCACCCCAAGCTATTCTTACCAAGGGTTTCAAACCTACAATTTCCCAGTAAATATGCTACCAAGATATGTTGCTCTTTTCTTGGGAGGCTGGAACATAAGTTGACTTTATTGAACAGTATTTGAGGGTTAACGCTTTAATTTGAAAAATAAAATAAAATTATGTGGGACTTGGAAAACTTGGCTTGAGAAGGTCAACAGAATAAAGACACTTTGTTACTTAGCTTATTTATCTGAGAGAGGTAGTCTTTAAGAACGTTGACTCAAACCTTCAGGGAGGGACAGAAATTAAAATAAAGAAGCACACTGGAATATGTGTCATTTTCTTATCATTGCAGCTTAATCCATAAGTGGCAGTGCTGTTTCAATGGCAAATTAAATCCAAACAACAGTTTAGAAGATGTAATTAGAAAAGAATGAATAAAGAATATGAAAAGAAATGATCATTTTCTGCTAACTCCCTGTCCACTTGACAATGGAACTAAAAGATAGAATTTCCTCCTCATGTAATGAGTTAGTTTTGTAACTCTGAATTTTCTCCTGGTTTTAAATCCTATGATGTTCTCAGTTCAGTTTTGATTTATATATTTTTCAGCTTCTAAAGCCAAGAATACCTTCTAAGCACCCATATTGCCTAAGTGATGTAAAACAATAAAAAGCCATTTAATTACTAAGCCCCCTGCATATTATGGGAGTAACTTGGTTTAATCAGAAGTGTTATATCTCAACTCTGCCTCCATTTATGCAATTTTTATTTTGGGGGGCTGAGAAGGAATTGCTGTTGCTTCTTTGTGATATTTCTTTGTATGTTCTTTAACTCCTAATATATACAGATTTATATTCAGTCACTTGCAATGTCTTAGAAAAAATTGGAATTCAAAAGTGGTTATAATTTTATCTCTGACAATATTTTAAAACTCAGAGTTTACTCAAAACAAGTCATTTTGTAGACAATTCAAGAACTGGGAAATTGAACAACTAAAAGTGCCCTTGAAATAAACAACTTCACTGTTCTCAGAGAGCTGTGCTCAGTGGAATTTGGAGTATTCTATGTATGTGATGGATAAAAGAATATGTTCAGATCCCAACTCTGCTCACTTGGGATACCTGAAATAAATTAGTTAAATCCTCTAACCAGGTATGTTGGTGCATGTCTGTGATTCCAGTGGTTTAGGAGGTTAAGGCAGAAGGATCGCTAGAGTCTGTGAGTTTGTGACCAGCTTGGGCAACGTAATGAGACCCCATCTCTTTAAAAAACAAACAAACAAAAAACTCTCTGTGCATCAGTTTTCCCATTTGTAAGATGGGATTCATAGTGGTAGTTTTCTTAAGGTGTTGTTGTGAGGATTAAACAAGTTAAAACATATGAGAACAGATTATTTATATTCCTCCCTTATGCAAAGTATACTCACCTACTCCCTAAATCTCCAAAACCTCACCCTTTTAAACATTTTATTTTAAAGATGTGGGATACAGTTCAGGATTAAGTACATAAGTGGTCATCATACAGGTGAAGTTTGGGCTTCCCTTTGGTCCCCACTTTGCCTGGCTTGGGATCAGATACCCTTACTGATGTTTTGTGCCCTTCCACCTTCCTCTCCTGGCAGTGTCCCACTACTTCCAATCCCTTTCTTATAGTATTATGATAAAAGTTCAGGTTCTGCTAATGAGTGAGACTATGTGGCATTCAGTTCTTTGTTCCTTTGATAGATCACTGAGTTTGACAGGCTCAAATCCATCCAGGTTGCAGTACATGGCAGAATATTATGCAGCCATAAAGAAGGTCCTCATCCTTTTATAGCATTAATTCAAGTCCATGATGCTGAGATTGAAATCAGACTAGGTAGAGATGAGATTGTTGAATCAAAAGAGTTCAGTATTTTCCCTTAGGGAAGCGTATTTTTCCCAGAAATAATCTTCAGCTTATACCATTAAGTTGACTTCGGTTCTGTTCTTTGCTCAGTCCTCACACTCTGAGGAATCTTGTTGGATGTGCTGTGCACTCTCAGATACAGAGACTTAGTCCATTTTGTGTTGCTATAAAGGAATACCTGAGGTTGAATAATTTATAAAGAAAAGAGAATGATTTGGCTCATGTTTCTGCAGGTTGCACAAGAAGCATGGCACCAGTATCTGCCTCTGATGATGGGCTCGGGCATCTTCCATTCTTGGCTAAGGGCCAAGGGGAGCTGGTTATGCAGAG
Organism: Carlito syrichta; assembly: GCF_000164805.1. Lineage (NCBI taxonomy): Eukaryota > Metazoa > Chordata > Mammalia > Primates > Tarsiidae > Carlito > Carlito syrichta. Next base: position 30,541 of record NW_007052057.1, on the reverse strand, counting down.
ATCACATGGCAAGAGAGGAAGCAAGAGGGAGGGTGATGCCAAGTTTCTTTAAACAAACAGCTCTCATAGGAACAAGGAGAACGAACATTCACTCACAATCTGTCTCCAACCCCCAGGAGAGCATTGATCTATGCATGAGTGATCAATTTCCATGACTCAAACACTTCCCATTAGTTTCTAGCTCCAACATTGGAATCAAATCTTAACATGAGTTTTGGGGGTCAAACATCAAAACTATAGCACTATTTTTGTACATCACATCGATGATTTAACATCACAAATCAAGCACTTAAAATGTGTTAAGGTGTGAGGCACAGTAATCACAAGTCTTGTCTAGGGCTAGAAGATTCACTTTCAAAGGAGCTCACTTAAGCACAGCTACATTCATTGGATACTACCTGAAGTCCTCAGTTTCTCAATCCATGATCCTCTTCATAAAGTCACATCATTGTTCCCATAACATGGTGCCAGCTTTCTTCAATGTGATGGATTTAAAAGGGAAAGAAAGAGGACAACAGAGAGAAGCCACAATGATGTTTATCTTCTAATCCCAATGACACTGTACCTTTTGACACATTCAAGCTCATTGCTAATCCAGCCCACACTCAGTGGTTTTGTGCACACCTTAAGTGCCACCTTATGATATAACCTGAGCTTGATGTAGCCATTCCCTGCTTCCTGACCTACAGACACTCTATTTTAATAAATGCTTTATTTTTTAAGCTGCTAAGTTGTTAAGAGATTCATTATGAAACAATAGATAACTGGCATAGTTAGACACTCAGTAGGTATTTGGTGGCATAAAGTGATCCTCAAATAGTTTGCAAATGCCTCTAGAAGTTTGTTGTGGTGCCCCCCAACATGGTAGGCATTCTATCAATACTTGCTGGTTGATCGTGTTCTTCCTAAAATAATCTAGAGTATCTTCATGGGAAATTTAGTGAGTGGCTATCATTCTTTGTCCAAACTCTGCCCTTATTTGATGTTTTCTCCATTTTAGGAAAATAGAAGATGAAGGAGTTTGGGTTGAACTTACTCCCAGTTCCACATAAGGATACACAACATGGGTCTGGCCAAGTGACATATTTCATGTTGTGCTCACAGTGCTACTGCTTCAGAAATGGACACTCAACCCAAGTCCAACCAATCAAGACATTCTTGATGAAATGGCCGGGAACTTCTGCTGAACTAGAGCTAGGGTAGAAAACCTGACCTGTTGTAGCCCAGTACACAGGAAGAGCCTGACTGGGTTTGAAGACTACACTGAGGACATCAGTATTGAGAAATGAAAAGAAGCAAAGTACTAGCAAAACCAGTAATCCAACTTTGTAATAAAACTTAAAAGCTCCTTTCAGGTGCATGTTCCGACTAATTTACCTTTTGGCTTAAGAAAATCATTTGAGTTTTCATCATTCATAATTTTATTTAAGTTCAGCGAATGTAGGAATGTGTGCTAAACTTGTCAGGTCCCACTACCTATACAACTATGTACATAATCTCTTCTCAAATCTTTTTTTTTTTTTTTTGAGTTGGAGTCTCACTCTGTGGCCCAGACTGGAGTGCAGTAACCACTCCCGGCCCCCGCAGCCTTGACCTTCTGGGCTTCCTCGATTCTTCCACCTCAGCCTTCTGGGTAGCTGGAACTACAGGCACGCGCTATCACACCCAGCTAATTTTTGATTTATTATAGAAATGAGGTCTTGCCAAGTTGCCCAGGTAGGTCTTGAACCCACGGGCTCAGGCAATCCACTCACCTCAGCCTCCCAAAGCACGGGATTACAGTCTGAGCCACTGAGGCCGGCTCTTCAAAAATCTTTAATGAGAACTTTAACTCATTTAATGTAGCTCAACGTGTCCTCTGTAGAGGACATTCAGAAAATACACCACTTGCCATCTAATACTTACTGTAAACCCAATCCTTGAAAAAATAGTCAGTGAGCTGTTTTTTAGCTGCTGTACTTTAACCCGGACTACACAGATAATATTTCAAAGCCAGTGCTTTTCTCTACCTAGTAGCCAGTTTGCTACACATTTCTAAGTAAGTAACAAGACAACTGTAAATTTCCATATGGCAGCTCATCCATCAGAAGACACAACAGATGCATTCCCTCAAACATTCATAAGCTAGGTTCATAAAAAAATTACTTCACTGGGGTAAGCAAGACTTAAGCATATTCACACTATTATTAGGTCTTTAGCATTTCATTATAGCCCAGTTCAGCTGAAGCCAGAGGCCTGAGTATTTAATTACTGCAAAGATAAGTTGTTAGGCACTCTTTCTGTGCCAGCATGGGTTTATTTCATTTTATTTTTTCAAGAATGGAAAGAGTTCAGTATTTGCTAATGATGCATGAAAAGCTTCTAGAGTCCTGGAAGCTACAGTTTATAGACAGATAATATAATGACTAGCCCATAAAAGCATAAGCTCATCATTCCTCAGAAACAGAGACATGAACAAATTATTCCTCTAGAAATCCATATTTAAATATTTTTTGTGAAGACCTTCACAGAAACTTGGCAAGGAGAGGAAACTATGCCTGTCAGGTGGTGTGGTTGAAAACAATTACATATTTACAAAAATCAGAAAAGCCCATTATCAGCCAACTGACCCCTCCAATGGGGAAGAAAGTAGGAATGGTACTTTGCTGCTGCACATAAGACACCCACACCACCATGTCACAACCTCAAAGGATGACAAAGCAATAATGCAGAAGGATTAAGAATTCAGGCTCAGAGCCAGCAGGTAGGGGAAAACCCTAGCTCCATCACCCATTGGCTGCATGATCTTGAGAAAGTTGTCTACCCTCTTAATGCCTCTGATTCCTCTATATAAAACTTAGGTAACAGCATTACCTACCTTAAAGTCTTATATGAAGCAGATATAGATTAAAAACTACTAACATGCTTTAACAATACTTGATCAATAATAAAAGTTAGCTATTAATATCCATTAACTACATTGTAAACTACTAAGGGCAGAAGTCATATGCATTCCAGTCTTGTAGCTTCCCAAGGTCTATGAGTACTCAGTGTGTTTTCTATGAAGATTTGTGGGGGGGGGGACATACATTCTGTGATGACAAAGGAAAACTTAGAGGCAAGTGCTCAGGTTCATGTCTCCATAAATGAAAAGCCATTTGACTATAGCGGTTTAACCATTCTTCGTTTATCTCCAGTGAAAAGGAATTCACAAGAGATGGTCTGGAAAACTCTAAGTATGGAATGACTCATGCAACCATTTATTCCATGATTGGACCTTCCCTCCTTTTTTCTTTTTTCCTTCCTTCAACTATGTCCATTGTATATCAGAGTCCCAGGCACTCTACTAAGCAATGAGAAACCCATCGTTTAATAAAACATAGACCTAGAACCCATGAAACTTCTAGTCACTTAGATATTTAAACATACAGATGGCTGGGCTCAGTGGCTCAGCCTATAATCCCAGCACTTTGGGAGGCCAAGGCGAGTGGATTGCCTGAGCCCACGGGTTCAAGACCAGCCCAGGCAATTGGCAAGATCTTATCTCTATAATAAATAAATAAATAAATAAATAAATAAATAAATAAATAGCCAGGCATGGTAGTACACCTGTAGTTCTGGCTACTTGGAAGGCTGAGGCTGAAGGATTGCCAGAGTCTAGCAAGTCGACGCTGGAGTGGCCATGAGTGTGCCACTGCACTCCATCCTGGATGATGGAGTGAAACTCCAACTCAAAAACAAAACAAAACAGAGATAGAGATACACATATAAATGCCCACATATACGAATAACAGGTTAAGCAATCTGAAAATGCTTTTTACAAATATTGTATCACTTCTTTATTAACTTTATTCTCCTCCACTGATATTTTATTGTACACATATTTAAAATATGAAAATTCAACTATATGTGTTGGCAATAAAAGACAGTGAGAAAAAATAAAACTTACCTACGGCTCTTTTGATATCCCATTTAAAATAGACCTTGACTTATAAAGATCTAGAGAATTTAACAATAGCCAAATACAAAAGAAAATTACTTTTGAATTTTGAATTTTGAATTTCTTAGAGCCCGAGTCCTTGTGATTTAAGTTTAAGAAATTTCAAAGGGTCATTTTGATTATTGACTATTTTTGCCTTATACACTCTGATTTAGAGCTAATCTCTGCATAGATACAATCCCTTTAGACTATTATCGTCTCCATATTACACACATAAAAATTAAGGCATCAAGAATTAGCATAACTTGCCAGAGGTCAATTAGCTGCACTGTGATTGTGAAGCCATATTTTTATTTTATTTTTAAATACATATTTTTTATTTTAAAATTGTGGGGTACAGTTAAGGGTTAGGTATACAAATATGCACTGTGCAGGTACTCTTGTTGATGAGATGTGCCCTACTGAAGCCACATTTTAAACAAATTCTAAAAAACCTAGCTATCATAAGATATTGACTCTGAAATACTTATTTCTTTATAATGAGCTAAAATTGGTTTCCTTTTACTTTCTACTTTAGAAATTCAAATAAGCCAGGCTCGGTGGCTCAGCCTGTAATCCCACATTTTGGAAGGCTGAGGTGAGTGGATTGCCTGAGCCCGTGGGTTCGAGACCTGCCTGGGCAACTTGGTGAGACCTCATCTCTACAATAAGTCAAAAATTAGCCAGGCGTGGTAGCGCACGCCTGTAGTTCCAGCTGCTTGGAAGGCTGAGGCAGAAGGATCGCCGGAGCCCAGCAGATTGAGGCTGCAGTGGCCGTGTATATATATACCCAGTAGGGGGATTGCAGGGTGATATGGAAGGTCGATTTTTAGATTTAGATTTTTTTGCACTCCCATCAACAGAGTAGAAGTGTTCCCTTTTTGCCACATCCTCTCCAACATCTGTTATTTTTTGAGTTATTGGTGATGGCCATTCTGACTGGAGTTAGGTGGTATCTCAATGTAGTTTTAATTTGTATCTCCTTGATAACTAGTGAGGCCAAACATTTTTTCATGTATTTGTTAGTGCATTTTACATTATGCATGCAACATATAGCTTAACTTTTATATTCTGTGACTAGCATTTAATTTAATCAAACAAACATACAAACAAAAATTTTAGTCAACATGGTTTTCAGTTAAATTTCTGGTTGTATTTTGGCCTCTGTTCTAAAAAAAAATATGCATAATTTGTTGCTGTTAAATATTACATTGGTGCTTTGGGAAACTTTATTAAACAACTGACATATATAGAACCCACTATTGATAAAAGTGCAAATGTCCCCTTCCCCCATGGTCCTTGCTTTTAGGCTGTATTTCCAAAATCTTGCATTTGTGAAGGTGATTTATTTGTCTACTTGTTTTCTTATTTATTTATACTATGTACATAGTTTTTGAAAAGTCTATTTAGACCTGAATGCAGAGCATTACACTTATTTCTTCTTATCTTGTTGATCAGGCCAAAAGTTTCAGCCTACCAAAATATTTTCTTTCTCCCATCAGATTCTGTGTTTTAATAATTGCCCATCTCATTTCTCAAAGTGTATGCAATCCCTAGACATGAAGAAGATAGCAAATTTTGTGCTTGGATTATCCTAATTTAAATCTTCCCCCAGGTTGCACTTTCTCTCCCAGGTAAGTTGAAGTCCCAACACACGGTTTCCCACGTGCACATGTGCCATGCAGGTGTTCCATAAGGGTCTTGGCTGTTCTCTGTAACTCTTTGTCTGTGACTCTCACAGTTTTCTGTACCTTTCTAGGAGTGAAGTTATTGTAGGCTGGTGTCTGTCCACACAGTACTTTATAAGTGTTGTACACTTTTTGGAATGTCCTCAAGATGGGTGCAGAGATTGCCGTGAAGATGAGAACAACTGTGAAGAGATCTTCTCAGCTCAGGGTTGTCATATAATTTATTAATGTGGATACTTAAGTGTATTGGAGCTAAATAATTACATCACTGCATTTGGCATGAGTCCTTGAATTTACCACAGAGTTTGGCTTTTCTCAGAAAAGTGTGAAAGCTGCTGTGAGTATGGTCATCTGAGACTCCAGCAGTAATTCCCAACTATGGTTTATTGAGAGGAAAGTTCCATCTTCATTCAGTTACAAGAGTGACTATGGAACATTTCCATCTTCCAAGGTGACTCATCTATCCAGCTAAGCACAGGATGGCTTCAGCTTGTTTCTGTGGAGAGACAAGATAGCAAATGCAATAAAGGAATCTAGCCTCCCTGGGCTTGGAGTTGCCACTCTAGGGTAGAGTTACCCAGGGTAGGAAATGTAAGACACCACAACAGGCTTTTGTGAAGGGAACAAAAGGCATAGAAAATTGCATAGTGAGTGAATTGTTTAGGCCCATCATGGCTTATGCATAGAGATAGTATCTCCCTGGAAATATCATTATACTTGGCTCCCTCCTGTAATAAGGATGTGAGAATGATAAATAACACTCATCATCAAAGATAGCCAAGGGAAATGCATCATCGCCATTTTTAGTTCCTTTACAGATAAGCTTCTAAAATTTAGTTCAAATAAAAATTCAGTTCAGATCTTTCTTAACACTAAATATTTAAGAAATTTCATTCGTTCAATTAAAACCTGTCTATACAATACATGAATATTAAATAGGTCAACCAGATTTAGAAAATAAAAATATGAGTCAGAGCTAAATTTGAATTTTAGATAAACCACAGATAAGTTTTAGTATAAGTAATGCATTTTGGTATATGTATGTCTCGTGCAATATATGAGACTAAAATATAAAGTGTTGTTTGTCTAGAATTCAAATTTACCTGGGCACTAAAGTTCTGTATCTTATCTAGCAATCATAATTACAAGGAGTCTTCACATATAGGTATTTACACAGTTTATAAGAACCTTTTGTTCTTGACAAAAGTTTCTTTTTATTTTACTATTATTATTATTTTTTATTATACAGATGTGGGGTACAATTCAGGGTTAGGTATACAAACACTGATTATGCAGGTACCCTTGTTGATGAAGTATGCCCCTCCCTCCCCTAGCAATTTCCCTCAACTGCCAATCCCACCTCCCCTCCCCTAACAGTTTCCCATCACTGCCAAATCCTTTCTTATAGTATTATAAATGTTCAAACTCTGCTTATGAGTGAGAACATATGATACTCTATTCTTTGTTTCTGTGATAGATCACTGAGTATGATCGATTCCAAATCCATTCAAGTTGCTGCGAAGTCCATATATTTGTCCTTCGTTATGGCTGCATAATATTCCATTGTGTATATGTACCACATTTTCTTTATCCAGTCCAGCTTCGATAGGCAACATGGTTCCATGCCTTTACTATTGTAAATAAAGCTGCAACAAACATACGTGTGCAGGTATCTTTCTTGTAGAAAGATTTGAGTTCCTCAGGGTGTATTACCAACAGGGAAATTGCTGGGTCATATGGAAGGTCAATTTCTAGTTCTTTCAGAAATTGCCACACTGTCTTCCAAGGAGGTTGCACTACATTCCCACCAACAGTGTAGAAGCGTTCCCTTTTCTCCACATCCTCGCCAGCATCTGCTGTTGTTCATTTTATTAATGATGACCATTCTTACTGGGATTAGTTGGTATCTCAATGTGGTTTTGATTTGCATTTCTCTGATGATGAGTGAGACTGAGCAGTTTTTCATGTGTCTGTTCTTTGCCCATATACCTTCTTCTGAGAAGTGTCTATTCATGTCTTTTGCCAACATTTTAAAGGGACTGTTTTTTTTTCCTTTTGACGCGTTTGAGTTCCATGTAGATCCTAGATGTAGGCCTCTTTTCAGATATACAGTTGGCAAATATTTTTTCCCTTCCTGTGGGTTGTCTCCCTGCTCTCTTGATGGTTTCTTTTGCTTTGAAAAAGCTCATTAGTTTGCTGAGGTCCCACTTGTCTATCTTATTTCTTAAGGTATTGGCCTTTAGGGTTCTGAATACAAGTTTGTTGCCAGGTCCAATTTCCATAAGGGTGATTCCTGCATTTTCTAAGATTCTTATAGTTTGAGGTTTTACATTTAGGTCTTTGATCCATTTAGAGTTAACTTTTGTGAATGGTGATAGGTAGGAGTCCTGTTTCAATCTTCGGCATGTGGTAAGCCAGTTTTCCCAGCTACATTTACTGAATAGGTTCTCCACTCCCCAGTGGTTGTTGTTGGAGGCTTTGTCAAAGATGAGTTGGTTGAGGAATTGAGACCTTGCTTCTGGAATCTCTATCCTGTTCCATCGATCTATGTGCCTGTTCTTGTAACAATACCAGTCTGTTTTGATTACTGTAGCCTTATAGTAAAGTTTGAAGTCTGGAAGTGTGATACCTCCTGCTTTGATCCTTTTGCTAAGGATTGTTTTGGCTATTCGTGGTCATTTATGATTCCATATGAATTTCTGTGTTGTCATTTCCAGGTCTGAGAAGAATGATGTTGGTAACAATGTGTATTGCATTGGATCTGTAGATTGCCTTAAGTACTGTAGGTAGAATGGACATTTTAACAATGTTGATTCTTCCTATCCATGAGCATGGAATACTTTTCCATTTGTTTGTGTCTTCTTGGATTTCTTTGAGCAGTGTTTTGTAGTTCTCATTGTAAAGGTCTTTCAGGTCTCTGGTTTGGAAGATGCCGAAGTATTTCTTTTCTTTTGTTTTTGTTTTTGTTTTTTTTGTGGCTAGGTGAATGGGATTGTGCTTTTTATTTGGGTCTTTGCCTGCTTGTTGTTGGTGTATAGGAATGAAACTGTCCTTTGCATGTTTATTTTGTACTCTGAGACTTTGCCAAAGTCCTTTATCAGTACAAGTAGGTTTTGGACAGATTCTCTTGAATTTTCAAGGTATAGGATCATATCATCTGCAAAGAGAGATAACTTGGCTCCCTCTTTCCCTATTTGGATACCCCTGATTTCCTTCTCTTGCCTAATTGCCCTAGCTAGGACTTCCAACACAATGTTGAACAAGAGGGGTGAGAGTGGGCAGCCTTATCTTTTTCCAGTTTTCAGGGGAAATATTTCCATTTTCTGTCCATTTAGCAATATGTTAGCTTTGTGTTTATCGTAGATGGCACTTACTATTTTGAGGTATGTTCCTTCTATACCTAGGTGTTTGAGAGATTTTATCAAGAAGGGATGCTGGATTTTATCAAAAACTTTTTCTGCATCTAATGAGATAATCATGTGTTTCTTGTTTTTACATCTGTTGATGTATTTATTGACATTTATGGTCTTGAGAATGTTGATCCAGCCCTGCAACCTAGGGATAAAGCCTACTTGGTCACGATGGATGACTTTTCAGATGTGTTTTTGGATCCAACTTGCTAGAATCTTATTGAGAATTTTTGCATCTATGTTCATACAGTATATTGGCTTGTAGTTCTTTTTGCTGTTGTTGTTGAATCTTTTGCTGGTTTGGGTATCAGTCTGATGTTAGCTTCGTAAAATGATTTGGGGAAAATTCCATCTTTTTCAATTGCCTGGAATACTTTCAGTAGGATTGGTATCAGCTCCACCTTGTATGTTTTGTAGAATTCTGCTGGAAAGCCATCTGGTCCAGGGCTTTTTTTGGTAGGTAGTTTTCTTTTGACAGCATCAATTTCCTGGGTTGTTATTGGTATATTTAGTGTCTCAATGTCTTCTTGGGGGGACAGTGGAGAGGTTGTGTGATGTCAGAAAGTCCTCCATTTCATTTAGATTATCAAGTTTTTTTCCATACAGGTGTACATAGTAATCTCTGATAATATTTTGTATTTCTTCAGGGTCAGTTGTGATTTGATCTTTTGTATTTCTGATTGTGTTTATTTGAGCTTTTTCTCTATTTTTTTTTTTTTTTGATCATTCTGGCTAGGTCATCTTGTTAATTCTTTCAAAGTACCAGCTTTTTGTTTTGCTGATGTTTTCTATGATATTTGGTCTTCTATGTCCCATATTTGGGTTCTTATTTTTGTGATTTGGATTTTTCAGCTAAAGTTGGGGTTTTGGTGATCTTCTCTTTCCATCTCTCTTAGGTGATTTGTTAGGTTCGCAACATTTTCTTGATGTGTGCTTGTAGGGATATAAATTTTCCTCTGAGAACTGCTTTCAGGGCATCTAAGAGATTTTGGTAAGACATTTCTTCATTTGTTTCCAGGAATCTTTCAATTTCTGCTTTGATTTCAGTGTTGACCCAGTAGTTGTTCAACATGATGCTACTTAGTGTCCATGTCTTTGAGGACTTTGGGGAAATGTTGGTGGTATTGATATTTATTTTTATTCCACTGTGGTCTGAGAGTGTGCATGGCAAGATTTCAACCTTATAGAATTTGCTTCTGCTTGATTTATGACCAAGGATGTGATCAATCTTGGAGTATCTTCCATGTAGTGATGAGTAGAATGCATATTCTGTGGTTGTTGGATGGAATAATCTGTAGGTATTTATTAAGTCCATTTGGTCATGTGTGAAGTTTAGGTTCTGGATTTTCTGCTGATTTTTTGCCTTGATGATCTATCTAGTATTGTCAGTGGTGTATTCAAGTACCCTGCTATAATAGTGTTAGAATCAATATTTTTTTTAGTTTACTTAGTAGTTGTTTCATAAATGCTGGTGCTCCTGTGTTGGGCACATATATGTTTAGGATGGATATTTCTTGTTGATAGATTGAACCTTTTATCATTATGTAGTGTCCTTTTGCATCTTTTAAAATTTTTGATAGCTTAAAGGTAGTTTGCCTGATATTAAGATGGCACCTCTTGCCTTCTTTTGTGATCATTTGCCTGGGAACTTGTTTTCCAACCTTGAACTTTGAATCTGTGTGTGTCCCTTGAAGTGAGATGAGTCTCCTGAATGTAGCAAATAATTGGGTCATGGCTTCTTATCCAGTCTGTTATTCCGTGTCTTTTCAGTGGTGCATTTAGTCCATTCACATTCAAGCTGATTATTGAAATATGATTTTCATGAGGTTATTGTAAAGTTTTTCCTTTGTTTGCTTGTTTTCTTTTGGCTTTGGAGTTAATGTATGTGGGAATTTTCAAGTTTCTTGCAGTGCTGTATTCTCTGCTGATTCTGTGCTCTACTGTTCTCTTGAGAAGTGTGTGGTCAATCTTTTTCTTCTTTCTTCTGTGCTTATTACCTTTTTAAATGTCTTCTGTAGAGCAGGTCTGGAAGCTGCATAATCTCTTAGGGATTGAATGTCTAGGAAGGATTTTAATTTTCCAATGCTGATGAAGTTGAGCTTGGCTGGATAAGAAATTCTTGATTTAAATTGTTTATCCTTGAGGACTTTGAATACAGGACTCCAGTCTCTTCTTGCTTTTAGTGTTTCTGCTGATAGGTCCACTGCTATTCTGATTTGTTTTCCTCAGTAGGTAGTCTGACCTTTCTCTCTTGCTGCCTTTAGGATTTTTTCTTTTGTGCCTACTTTGTGTAGGCAAATTACTATGTGTCTAGGGGTTGGTTTTCTCATTTGATGTCTTTTGGGGATTCTCTGTATCTCTTGTGCTTGGCTGGTCCCATCTCTCATGAGATGGGGAAAGTTTTCTTGGATTACTTCCTGGAATACTTGTTCCAAGTTGTTCTCCATTTCTCTTTTTCTTCTGGGAAGCCAATCAGGCATAGGTTCGGGCTTTGATATAATTGCACATCTCTTATTGGCTTTGTTCTTTCTTTCTGAGTCTTTTTTCTATGTTTTTTACAGATTGGGTGAATTCCATGTTCTGGTCTTCAAGTTCTAAGATTCTTTCTTCAGGTAGATTAATTCTGCTTTTTGTGCTTATCATCTTGTTACTTGTTTCCTGGATGAAATTTTTTATTGTTAAAATTTCTGTTACAAGTTTTTTCAGTGTTGCATCTTGTCTTTCTTGAGTCCTATTCACTCTTTCCAACCATTTCCTAATCCCTGTCATATTCTGGGGACTGTCTTTGGTGACTTCCATTGTTTGGGCACCAAGGTCTGATTTTTCAGGAGTTTTGTCTTTGGTACAGTTGAAATTGCCAGGGGTCAATTTCTTCCTTTGGCTTTTCCTCATTTGTGACAAATCTCTTGTTTTTCTCTAAGTTCTGTTATTCAATGTCAGTGGGAGAGGCTTTCCCTTTTGACATTTGCTCAGACCTCTATTCTCCCCTGATCCGGGTTCTGGATTTGTTCTATTATGAAATAGGATGGTGAATGGGAGGTCTCTCTGTCTCTTGTAGCTTTCAAAATTCAAATAAAGTGGGGGAAGCAGCACTAGGAATCAGATACCACTTGCAAATTAAAATGTTCACTTATTGTGGTATGTTTTCCCTGAGACCCACTCCCCACTAGCACTCTATATGATGATGCAAAGCAGAAACCAATGCAAAAGCAATTGAACACATACACGCACACTCCAAAACAAACTGGAATAACAAGAAAGCAAAACAAAACAATCAGCAACAAAAAGACACCCAAGAAAGCTAAACACACACACGCATGCCTAGCACAAAGTGTATAGAGAAGAAAAACAAAAAGACCGAAGGGGCGGGAAATGGGATTTGGGTAAAACCCTCACATATTTATTGACATTCCCCTTAAACTATAAAAAGTGAATATTAAAAAGATCTAGAAGAACAAAAGGACAAAAACCAACAACCACAGCAAAATTGAAAGATGAAAACTCAATCATTCACATACACACAAAAACAGAAAATGACAAAAGAAGAAGGAAACAGAAAAAGAAAAGAAAATTTAAAAAAAATTTTTGGAGGGGATGCAGATCAAACCCTCACATACACATTCATGCTCAAAGGAAAAATATTTTAAAATATATCAACTAACAAGAAGTCAAAAAAAAAATTTCAATTAAAAAATAATTGAAAATTAAAAAGACAAGTAAACAAAAAATTCTGCCCTTATGTGACAGACTCTGTAATTGTTCCTCTAATCAGGTCTCTCCTGCAGAGGCACCTCTTTCACTCTCTTCTCAGGGAACGAAGCAGGGAAGGAGGAGGGACAGTGGAGGTGAATGGGGCTGGGGCTGCAGGCCTCCCTTCCCACTCTCCTATGGTCAGGGAGATCTCCGGTGGGTAGGCACAGGACTGTCTCTTCCCCAGGCATGTACGCTCACTAGGGTGCCACAGCCAGGCCTATCCTGGAATGGAGATCTCCTATTGTGACTGACATCCAGGCTCCACCTGGGTTCGGCCTCTCAGTTATAGCCCAGCTGTGGGTCTGACATTCAGAGGATTGCTGGAAAAGAGGAGGTTTGGGTAAGCCTCGGACTCACCACTGATCTCTTTGGAGTTCTTCCTCCCCCTTTTCTGACCACACCCTTTGTCCAACAGCTGGATCAGAGTAGGGGGTGGTGAGCCTGGAACTCAGCACTTGTCAGGTCCCTCTAAAGTTTGTGCTCTCAGGATATTCACTTCGGGCCACGATCAAGCCCTGAGTAGTTGATCCGCCAGTCACAGAGATCAGATCTGTTGGTCCGTGATGAGCAAGTCAGAGTCTTTCCTGCCCCACCTTCAATATGGTGGTGGGGTGCCTCTCTTGTCCTCTTCTGTGGGAACTTGCCTCTGGACTCTGTCAGTAGGCCTTTCTAGCACCCTGCAACATGCTGAAGTGATGAGGCAAAGCTGGGAGCAGTCTCTCTCCTGCTTCAATGGTGAGAGAGCACCTGGGGAAATAGCGTCTCCCTGCCACTTTTCCAAAGGAAAACTTCTGTCTGTTTTGAAAAACAATGGTGCTCCACTTCTGCAACCCATGAAGAACCAGGGACAAAATAGAGAAGCTGCAGCACCTGCTGTTGCACAAGGGCCTGGCCACCTGCTCACGAGCCCTACTTAGACAATCTCTCCCAGCGTTTTCTTGCCAGGGAGGGTCTGTTGAGTTTTTTAAAAAAGAAAGAAAGAAGGAAAAGAAAGAGAAAATGGAGCTAGGTTTCTGTACCCTGGGAATTGCTAGAGTCTAAGTCCAGATGGTGTGGTACCAGCCACTGCACCAGGAGAGCCCTGGCCGCTAGCTTCCTAGTGTCACTCAGTCAGCCACACACAGGCCCACTCTCTCACCAGCATGTACACAAGATTTTCCATACACTCACTTACTCACACGGGGACTCGCATAGTCTGACTGACTCGGCAGCCATCTTCCCCACCCTCCCTTCCAAAGTTTATTTTTCCAGGCCCCAGAAAACAAGTCACTACAAATTGGAATTTCCCTAAAAACGATTTTGAAAAAATTAAAGCCTCACAGAAACATAATTTAAACAAATTCAAAGCTGTCTCTGGTTTAAGGTGCAACTACCTTTAAAAGTATCCACCCTGAGAAGTACAACGAGAAGAAAATAACCTCCCTAAGATTTTTTTCTACCGTTGGAAAACATTTACAGGCTTTTATTTTAAAGATCTTATGATTGAGACAAATCAATGCATAGCCTTTTGCCGGAGGCCAGCTCCAGGGGGTTCACGGGGACCCAAGAAGGAGGCGTGATGAGGCGAAGGAATGAGGAGTCGTGACCAGAGCTTCTTCAGGCACTCTGGCAATCAAACATACCAGGTTGCGTTTATTTATAGTAAATTATAAATTAATCATTTTTTGTGGTTATACAATCACAACATGATTTCATTATTTTATCACAGACACTGTATGTTCTCATGTCTTACAAGTTTTATTATAAAGTTAATGATTAATACAACTTACCCATAAACCCAAAACCGGTTTTTGTGGTTATTACTACCACCACCTGCTGGACTATTAACCTTATAAACTTAACATCCTATTTCATGAAAATATATAATTTTCTATAAAGAAAATAAAAAGTAAAAAAGGACAATCAGCTATTAAAGCAATAATATGTGTATTCACACAAAGCTTACTTCATCTATTCTGAATATTCCTAACTTATTTTTATAATTGAACAATAGCAAAAAATCATTATCACTAATTATATCAAACTTAACCAATTATATCTAATCTCACAATCTTCTATTATATAATAGCTACATTTAATTTTCTTATACCATTAGTTTACTTTGTAGCAGATTTTTCTTTTCTATGCCTTTAGAATCAAACACCATGGTGGGTTACTACATTTAAATCTTTCCCAGAGAGACAGAGAGTTTCATTTAACATATCTGCCATCTACCCAAGCCCATCTAACCATGTCTTCATCATAAGTTCCAGTGTAAGGTAAAGGAGGATCTAACCATGATAAATCTTGCATGCTGCTTCTGCCCCTAGGGGCCCACCAAACTCTATTATTAATATTATATCCCATATGTTGTCCTGCTCCAATAGTAGGTAAAGGCTTAAGAGCTTTATTTTTTTGGGTTCTGGTTTTATGACTAATCTGATGTTTAACTATACCTATGTTATCTGTAACAGTTTTTACCTCAGTTTCTGTTAATTCCTTATGCCACAACTTTAATAGAAAATCTCTAAGTGTTTCATTTGCCATACAGTTGAAGGTACATTTTGTTGCAGTGGATGTTACAATAATTGATTCTATTGATGGTTGGGTCATCATGACCTCTCCTATTATTGACTTCCTGAGGTGTAGCCGATGTTGAAACATTGGCTGCTTTATTACTGGCATTGTAGACACTGTACCCTCCAATTCTGGTTACATTATTCTTTTCCGAGGGAGTCTGAAACATATTATTCCTGTAAGGCAGGAGTATAACAATATAATGGGAATAACCAGGTGACCATGAGTCACAGGGCAGCCATGCAGAACTTCCTCAAGACTTTCCGTGGGGCCTTGCCATGCACACGGATCCCCTCTGGGGCTTTGCCTTCTGGGGGGGTGTCTTCATTTAGTTCCTATGCTGAGCCCCAGATTGTCATGGCCTCCACCAGCCTTTGTACATGGGCAGGTGGAACATCTGTAATGACTGAATTCAGTATTATTATTTTCTTAAAATAAATTAATAGATCAAACTCTTGGAATTTTTGGAAACTTAATAAAGGATAGTTGGCACTGAAGATCAAATGTTTTCCCCAAAGTTTTCAAGGGCTCTGCTACAAAAGTGTAGTAGTAGTGTGTAAAAAGCATGTGGAAACAGTAGACCCATAGTCCAAACAGTCTTCTGGAAATAGCACAACAGAGCCAGGGCCTCGATTTTGATGGATTTGTGGACTCAGTCAAAAGAATTAGAGAAAAGCAAAAACAACAGCAACAAAAAATGGGGAAAATGCTCTATAGAAGCATTGGAATTTGTAACACTGGTAATACTTAATATTATTTTAGTTGGCACATAGATAATTTTTTTAACTTTTAACATCATAATGCACATTAAGAAATGTAACACAAAAACCTCATGATTTCATGGGTTGTAAACTTAGACTATGGCTGAATTTAATTTCTTCTTTTTGCATCTAAAAAATAAGTTAACTTAAAGAAAAGTATTAAGCACATGAAGGCACAAGTGCCATATATTATATTCATTTGGCAAAAATTGTGATGGTGGTATATACATTCACTCTAGGAAGTGTTCCATAAGAGGGTTACTTCCATTCAAGAAAATGAGAAAGATATCTATTCCACAGAAAAGAAAACAGTATCTACTGCTGCAGCCTCCCCGTGATTTCCAAGGAGTCTCTGTTATGAGTCACTCACTCCCTAGTTAGGTCATCCTGGCCTTTAGCTCTTTGGAGCATGGGATGCTCAGTCAGAGAAAGGTACTGGGCAGTAAAGAAGAAGAAGCAAAAGGACCAAACACGTAAGAGCTCTTTAAATAATGATCCAGCATACATTAATGACAACGTCATGCGCAGACCTGCATTCCACAGACTCCCACATGTCCACCATAGAGACCCCTCTAAAACTGCCACAATGAAGACACTGCACTGATTTTCCCAAATAGTCACAAAAGAGAGAGAATTTATTTTGAAAAATGATAAATCTGGCCAAAGCTGTGCTTCAAAATTTCTTTTTAACTAAGGCTGTCTTCTTAAGCTTTTCCATAGTATTTGTAGCTGCTTTTTTGCAGCTGTCACCAATAACTTTCCCAAAATCACTTGGGCAGCTCCTACCCACCTTTGGTACAAGAAGAGCTATTTCTCCAATTTAAAGTTTCACTTAAATCATTCACTGGTGCCAGAAGCTGCCAAAGACTTGTCACATATCAATTAATGAGTCTCTCGTAGGTTCTCTATAGCATACCAGGTCTGAGTTTTATACTTTTAGAACATATTTATATTTATTTGTGGGGACCAATTACCATCAGGTTTTCATAATAGTCAAACAGTGGAACCATATGTGTCTTAATTCTCCAAAGTACACTGAGCACACATGAAAATGGTAGCTGGAAAGCTTACTCCTCAGTATTAGCAGTAAGTGTAACTTTGTAAAGAGAAGACAGTGAGCAACACAAGAAATGAACTACAAGAAGGAATTTTCAGAATCAGAGTCTCCCTTGAGTTATTTGGCATTATGACTTCAGCAACATTTATGACCAGCTACAACTTTACCAGTGTAGACATCTGCAGGGGTCCTGCCACTGCAGGGATCAGAAGTCTCTGGCAGTGTGACAGCATCAGCAATTTAAACTGGAGGGATAGATATAAAGAGAAAGAAAGGGGGTAGAAAGATAGAGACTGGACTCCTGCTCAGGTGACCAGAAGCCATTTAATGGGTGTAATCTCAGGTTTTTTATCCCCAAACTCTGCAAAGTTATCATCACGGGAACTCCTGCTGCTATGGTTACACAAAAGGTAGCATGTGCCTTTCACATGAACAGATCCAGGTGCACACAGGACACCCACCACTCTCAAGCAGATGTGTTTTTCAAACATGAAGAAAAACATGAAGTTCTTATCCAGTTTCTATGTACCCTTAATTGTTTATAGCTACATAACATTGTTCAATGCTTATACCCGAAACCAACATAGTGATATATTACCTCTTACTCTTCTATGCTAATTCAAATTAGTTTCTATGAAACAGTTGGTGCTATGTTTACTCTCTTCTAGCACCAGCCAGCCTAATACAAACTTCACTGGCCCCCCTAAATCAAACTTAACTAACCACACTTCTATAATAAAATGATTACTAAAATTTTCTTAATCTATATAAACTATTTTCTGCAACCTATATCTATAAATTTCTGAAAGTCACATCAAGAGAACCTGTGACCTGCACTAAGGCTCCTCAATGTGACTCAAAGTCAAACTTAAATTGTGATAAAACAAAAGACCATAAGCTGTGGAGAATGGGAACAATAGACTCCCAAGTTAGCTGTGTTCATTCCGGTTTCAGAGTCCTCTGTTAGATCCAGATGGAGCCTTTCCTGGTTGCTTGTGCCAATGGAAAAGGAGGGAGGGAATGGGTCAACAGCTTCCAAACACATCCTAGTGGTCTTGGGGTCAAGAGCCCTTCCTGATCCCTAATGCTCAGTGGGCCTCCGTGGTTCACTCCCAACAGACATCAATCTCATCTTCTATGAACACAAGAAGAAACCAACTTCCAGCAGCCCTAGAGTAAATGTGTAGTAAAGAATTTAGCCTTGTCCAAGAGCAGTCTTTCCTCTTTTGGCTCCTGATGGTAAAGTCTTGCCCGACAAATGCATTTTTGTTTACCTGGGATTCTTGGGTCACACCAAGTCACAATAATGTGATTTAGGGTATGGGCTCTGGGTAACAGTATATTATGACTACTCTTCAGTTGGGTCTCTTCAAACTGAGATCTCATAGAGGAGAGCCTCTACCAACATACAACACACAAGTAAATAGCAGACAAAGAAGAGGCAATAACAATAAAACAGGTAATAATAATAATAGTAAAAAATAGAGCATGTGGTTTTATGAGACTGATGTGCTGCGGGCTGCACTAAGAGGACTCCTGTCATATCATTTGTTTTTAAACTACCAAGATCTGAGGGCCGAATGGAACAGTATCTCAACCTGTCCTCTCCTGACTTATACAGTGATATAAATGAAGTGCTGGAAAGAAAACCTGACCTATAGGAAATCTGCAAGTGCCAGCTTCAGTGTCCAAAATTCCATGCAGAGTGAACAACCAAGTCATAGTACATACTAGCAGTTCAATACCATGTATGTTTTATAAAACATAAAACTTTAACTTTTCTATAAGTCCATATATGCATTTGTGAAAGCACAGCAAATTGTATGGAAGTGTGCTCACCAAATAGGCAAGAGTCAAGTTTTTGGAAGGGGATTGGAAAGGATGAGGAGGAGGCCAGGTTGAGAGAAGAGATTAGTCAAATAAAGGCCTGTACCTTATTACTGTCAACTCAAAAGAAAAAAACATTGATATATTCTTATATATTCCAATAACAAGAAGGACCAAGAAATAAAGAAAAACTTAAGCTTGGCCTAGGACTGATAATTTAAGACTATGCTTGAATTCAAGTCATTCTGACCTCTAAGATCAAGCTGTTTAGATAGCTTCTAATAAGTTAAAAGTAGAATGACAGAAAAAATATTTTTTAAAAATATTATATTCATATCGTTTGCCCACTTTGTAATGGGGCTGCTAGTTGTTTTTTTTTTTCCTGTTTGACACTTTTGAGTTCCTTGTAGATTCTAGATGTTAGTCTTTTGTCAGACATACAGTGGCAAATATTTTTTCCTAATCTTTGGGGTGTCTCCTTGCTCTCTAAATGGTTTCTTCGGCTTTGCGGAAGCATGTCAGTTTGATGAGTTCCCACTTGTCTATCGTGTCTCTTATGGTATGGGCACTTGGGACTTTGATCAGGAATTGGTTGCCATTTCCAATTTCCATAAGGGTATCTCCTGTATTTTCTAAGGTTCTTATGGTTTGAAGATTTAAATTTAGGCTTTTGATCCATTTAGAGTTGATTTTTGTGTAAGGTAATTGGTAGGGGTCTTGTTTTAATCTTTTGCATGTGGACAGCCAGTTTTCCAAGAACCATTTCCTGAATAGGTTTTCCTCTCCCCAGTGGTTGATAGTGGAGGCATCTAGAATCTCTGTCCTGTTCCATTGGTCTACATGTCTATTCTAGTACCAATAGCAGGCTGTTTTGATTATCATAGCTTTATAATAAAACTTAAAGTCTGGGAGTGTGATGCTTTCCACCTTGTTTTTTTTTTTTTTTTGCTGAGGATTGTTTTGGCTATTCCTAGTCGCTCATGTTTCATCAAAGAAATGCAAATTAAAACCAAACTAAGATGCCACTTAACTGCAGCCAGGGTGGCCATCATCAACAACTTAAAAAACAACAGATGCTGGACAGGATGTGGCAAAGAGGGAACACTTCTACATTGTTGGTGGGAGTGTAAACTAGTACAGCCTCTATGGAAAAAAGTGTGGTAATTCCTAAAAGATCTAAAAACTCACCTCCTATATGACCCCATACTCCCCTTACTGGGAATATACCTGGAGAAACTCAAATCACTTTATGAAAAAGATACCTGCACGTGCATGTTTATTGCAGCATTATTCACAGTAGCAAAAACATGGAAACAACTGTGCTGCCCATTGAAAGAGGACTGGATAAAAAATGTGGTATATATACATGATGGAATATTACACAGCCATAAAGAAGAGCAAAATTATGAACTTCACAGTAACTTGGATGGACTTAGAGGCTATAATACTGAGTGATCTGTCACAGAAACAAAGAATCAAGTATTGTATGTTCTCACTCATAAGCAGGTCTTGAATAACTATTATCATACTCTAAGAAAGGGATTGGTAGAGGTGGGAAATTGCCAGGGAAGTGAGGGGGTGGGGGGTGGCACACCTCAACAACAAGGGTATCTGCATAATGAACATTTGTGTACCTAACCCTAAAGTATACCCCACATACCGAAAATTAAAATCTTTTTAAATAGTGTAAATATATAGCCATATCAACACTGACAGAGCCTTCCACGGATTGTCTGTGATCCAAAAGGAGATGAAGTCTGCCTACTCCACTGTCTTCTTGTCCCCTTCCGCCATGACATCTGTTATTCATGGCCAATCTTAACATGACACACTCAGCATCACCTTTTCCCCAAGATTCAGGTGAATAAAGCAAGAGGGTTACCTCTCCAGATTTTACTCAGTTCATTGAACCAGCACTCACTGAACACGGTTATGCCACTGGTGATGCAGATGTATTGGAGAATGAGACAGATGGGGGCCTCTGCGCTGCTGTAGCTCATGGCCAACATGCTCCATGCCAGCTGCAACTCCCTTGCTTCATTCCGTCTTCTCATGTGTTAAATAGAGTGTATTATTCTTTCTCTACCGGAGTCAAAGACAGCTTTGAGAATTAAAAACAATTTTGGAAAGACTGACTAAAACAAATAAACAAAATAACATCTAGCCATGTTATTTGAGTATGTTTCACACATGTGGAGTTTAATTGATCAGTAGAAATCATCAAGCCATCTGAAATCTGCATATTTGGTTACATGCTGGCTTCTGCTAAGATATGCAAGTCTCTGACAAAGAAACCCTCTGGGACCCATCTGCTTATCTTATGTTACCTGGTATTCCCATGTCAAAATCATATGATATTTAAATGTTGATCAAGTTCAATTTGCCTCTCTTTTTCCTCATATAGAGCAATTTCTAATTTCTAAAACAGATGTAGACTTACATAGAAAATATGGAGGTGATATTTGCTGGAAATTAAATAACAAGTTAGTTTGCTAATCCAAGACAGTATGTAATTTCAAATTTCAGTACCTATCAGTCCCTAAAAAAAATGAATAAAGTATTTTTAAATGTGGTAGTACCTAGGGAATCAGTTAAAATATTAGATAAGATTAAAGTTTTGACTTTATGTCTTAGGAATAATAGTTACCCAGTGGAATGGAAAAAGACTTTTGGGAGAAAGCTACTATGGGCACATACCCAGTACACAGATCAGGTAAAACAACATTAGTTATTGATACTAAATGCTAAATTCCTGCTATCTGACCTCATTGGAAGTCAACAACGAAGAAGGTATTTGAGAAATGAGACTTATGACTTATGTATTCCATCAATAAGATTGCTTTATCAAGAATAATATCCACCATGGAGACTGCAGTATGAAAATTGGGTGATTCTTTGACATTTCTATTGACAAGCTTGAAACTGATGAACTAGCAACAAGAAAGAATGTTTCCTCTTCAGGAAGTGGGGACTTAATCAAAGAAAAGTCACAGTATTATAAACCCCATGAGGAAAGGAACTGCATTTCTTTTAACCAGTGTCTAGCATGGAGCCATGGTTTTCAAGTAATATCTGTAGAACAAGTGGGAAGCCATCAACCAATGCTGTGATAATCACCAATTGGGGATTTTTTTCTTCTTAATCCCACTGTCACAGGACCATTAACAGGTTGCCTGGCAGCCATCGTGTGAACATGTCCCTACCCACCTGGCTGTCATGGATTGGTTCAGAAATGAATACCTGACACAGGCAGGGCTCATGAGCCATTTCCTTGGGGAATTTGGAAAAAGAGCTAATGGATTCCAGCCTTGATCTGTCTCCCCTTTTGAAAATAAAATATGCTAACTCAGGAATACTGAATGTCCATTTTCTGTCACATGAGTTGGAAAGTAGAGAAGACAGGAAGAGATGAAACAGATTAGCAGACAGAAGAGCTGAAAGTTAGAGACAGCTTCCTAGGGAACAGTATTTTGGGTTCCAGCCCATTCTCAGAGAGTGGCTACTTCCCTGTCTTTGGGTTCCACAAGGCATGTTGTATTAAAACAAATCTCCATCAGTGCTCCAGTTAGCCCCAGTGAGTTTCTCTTATTTGTAACTAGAAAAATCTCACCAAAGACTTTGAAGAGAAAATAAATCAATGTCTTTTGCAATCTGTGCTTGCTGAGGGATTTGTTGATCTGAAGGTATCATGTCTTTCACAGGAAGTGCAAAGTACAGGTGGCTTCCTCATTTGTACATGTGCTTTGCTTTTTCAGTCACAGGCAGATACTGATCATCACACCATCATTTCAGGATGCACACAATGACAGGCTGTGAAGAGAATCAGGAGACATGGGTTCAAGTCCTAGTTCTACCACCAACATCTTGGCAAGTTTGACCCAGCAGTAATCTCTCTAATTTACATTTCTTATTCAAAAAGGTGGAAGTAATAGTCCCCAGTTCACCAACCTACCAAAAATGAAAAAGTTCTTTGGAAATGATTAATGATGAATTTTTTAAAAAAAATAATGATATACTTGAGTGGGAGCAAACAGCTGGTTCGGGAAGTCCAAGGAAAGAAGTCCTCACCAAAATCACGTATACACACATTAAGCAGGTGAAGAATAAGACCAGAGCAGTCCAAGTGGGTTTGGAGGCAAAAACAGAAACCTTGAGAAGGAACTCTTATTATTAAATCAATTTAAGGTTACTGAGGTATGACATCACTTGCCCAAGTTTGCACATCCAGTAAGTAGCAGAGGATGAATCCACACTCATGGATGCCCAGTGTGGGAGCACACACTCTTTTATGTGTTGTGGTTGTATTTAGAGAATGTTTTATAAAAAATAAACTGAGTCAAGATTACATTTACAACACCAACAAAAGACTCTTGAAAATAAAAGTTTACCTAAAGTAAAAAGAAACGATAATCTTAGGACTTGATAACTTCAATCTGCTTCTAAGTGTAATCAAACAAGTTCAATTTAACTGTCATATCAAACAAAGCACCTTGAATTATTGGGATTTTCTTTTTCTAATTTCTAGTTTTAGTATTTTCAAAACACTCTCATTCAAGCCCCAATGTAGTCTGAGGGTCACTTTTTCTGAAAAACAGTGCTGCCCTTTGGGATCCCTTTCTTTGCCACCCCATGACATAAAGCTTCATTCCTGGTGTTCATCAGGGAGCGCCCACTCTTAACAAATGCCCTGAATTCCTTGGTAGAAATTGTTTTCAAAGAAGATGCAATTGCTACAGTCATGGAAATCAGAGATGAACTATGGGTGGTTAGTTGCTATGCTGTATCTGAGCAGAATCATGTTGTTTTAAGGAAGATAGAAAAGTACGAAGAACTTGAACAAACCATATTTATGGTACAGCCTCATCTTCAGTAAAGATAATGAATAGGTGAATAAAGCAATGAAGTCCTCAACATCCCTGGTTTTTATATTCTGAGACTGAATAAAAGATGTTGTCTGAGAGACAGTTTCCTATCAGTCTAATAGAAGGGTAAACAACTGCTTTGTTCTGGGACAGGAAGGACAGACTAAAGATTTATTCTCTGATTGGGGGAGAAGGGGGGGCACAACCATACAGAGAGCTAGAGACATAGAGAAAATGGCAATAAGAGTAGACACAAGCCTAAATAAAGAGAAAAACATAACAGAGAGACAGAAATGGGAGAAATAGAAATGGAAGAAAGATAAAGATAGATTAGATCTATTGGATAAAGATAAAAAAGATAAAGAAAGATAACTTTAAACAAAAACTGATAGAAATCTAGAGATTTGTAGTTAGAGAGAGAATGGACATGATTAGAGACAGAGGAAGAAGGTAAACATAGACATAAAGCAGAAAGAAAGACAGAAAGGAAAGCAGAGAACATGCAAGACTATGAAGAGACAGAAACAGAAAGTAAAAACAGAAAAAAAAGCACCTGAAACAGAGTCAAGTAGTCAGCTATGCACTGACAGAGAGAGAGAGAGAAGGGGAGGGAGACTTGAGGCAGGTAACAGGAGACATAAGCAAAAGGAAATGAAAGCACAAGAGGGCAGACAGCGTCCGAGTTTAAACTTTCTCGTGGATTATCTGTTTCTCCAACCTGTGTTTCTGCCAAATGCTTAGGCCTTCGTACACCCTATCCCCAGTGCTTGATAATGATGACTTAAGTGCTTATCTTTTTTTGTACCTGAATCTATTAGCACTTTAGTAAATTTTCACCACATTTAAATCATACCTCATTACTAGTGTTCACTTTATCTGAAGAAATCTTCTTAACCAGCTTGGACTCAAAATTTAACAAGCCATCAGTTTCTACAGGACTAACAAGCAAATAGCAGCTGTTTAATTAAAACTTAAGCTTGATTAGGCAACACTACAGAGAGAAAACTCTAGAGGAAAAATATGAAACTCTTAAAAATCAAGTCTGAAATAAAAACTATTTAAACATGAATGAACACCCTTGTACAGTAGAAACTGTAATCTTGTCAGTGCCTCATAGGTTGTGATGGCTGGAGTCTTGGGTTGAGTTTTCATCCCTCATACAGGTTCATCTCTGACTTTGGACTCTACTGGGAGCTTCTTCAAGGGAAAGAACAGGTCTAAGTTCATTTTGTATGTTAAAGTGCAGTACAGGACCTGAAACAGTGAGGGCATTTCAAAGCAAAATAAAACACGAAATGGCATGACAAACTGTCACATCTCATCTGCAATTGTCTTACATTGTATTAAATACAGTTGACTTGGGAAAGGGTAAACCATGCTGTCCCCTTCTTTAATCCCGGGTCTGCCACAGTGACCCAAGATCTAAGATGCAACTTGGCGGAGCATGTCTAATTGAGACAAATGTATGAAATATCTATGGTTAAAAAAAAGGAAGGAACATTTTTTTAGAGAAAATTCACAAAGAACTCTGATCCTTTTCATACCTCCACATCAATTCAGTTTTAAAATTTTAGATAAGAAAATAGCAAGTGGCAAAATTTTTTGGAAAAAATACATTTTTATGTACAAATTGAATATAATTATATATTATAAATTATAGCTCTATTCCTTCCACATTTTGTTTACCAAAAAGAAATCTGTGCTTTCAGGAGGAACCTGAGAGAATCCATGTCAGAAGAAATCTGAGAACATTCTTCCAATACCTCATTTAAAAATAAAAATTATGAGGCCAACGATGATAATTTTTTTTCTGTTTGATAAATTATTCACCACCTTTTCTTCAAATACAAAAGTGAAACATTATTAATCTATTAACCCAGCTGGATGTATAAATCAGATGCTTTGATAAATTATAATCCAATGCAATCTTGACGTGACGTGCTTTTCCAACATTTACACATAATATTTCTGGATACAAATACATATTGATGGAATTGCTTGCTGCCAAGCTGTTTGTGTTTTCTTGTATCGAAGTAAATCTAACTTCATCTTTTTCTATTTTTTAAGAGTCTTAGAGTAGCACTGTACAATGAAACTTTCTGCAATGATGAAGAGTTTCTATAATCTGTGATTATCAAGGCAGAGCCAACCATGGCTTCTGAGTCTTTGACATGAGGCCAGTGTAACTGAGAAAACATTTTGAAATTATTGAAATTGAAATAGCCACATGTGGCTAGAGGTTATTGTACTAGACATTGTAGTCTTATGACTAGATTCATTTACCAACACTACATAAAAAAAATACTGGAATGACCAGTCTCTGACAATGACCTCTTATAAAAATATATACACAGATTTATGCCACTTACTAGTATTGAAAGAAAAACATGATATTTTTCATCATTTAACGAATTCCTTCATAACAAGAGCAAAGCATTTGCTTTTGGTTGTTTGTTTCCTTTGGTTTTCTGTTTTTACATAATCTCTTGAAATGCAGAATGATGGATTGTCCAATATAGGCAAAAATTTTTTTCTATAAACAGAAATTCTAATATTCTGCAACTTACAAGCCCTCAGCAATCACAAAGTTTTCACTATTGCTTCAAAGAGTTTACTTTGGATAGGATGCTTGTCTACTTTCTTAAGAAAAATGGACCATTAATTTAGCAGTTTCTAAGAAATAACTATTTCCTCTTAAATATTGCCTATTACATGCTGGAGACTACAAAAACTGAAGACTTCAGATGCCTTGTTTGAAATAACACTGCTCGTTTCCATGTTCCAGTGATCACTTCCTAAAAGCTTATGATGCTGAGGTGGATGGCAGTTGTGTGGGTCTCATCTAGAGAAGGAAAATGAGAAGAATTATAGCTAAGTGGGATCAGAACTTCCAGAGCAGTTTGGTGCTTTCTATCAAGTGTATAACTCACGGACACAAACTCTTACAAATTCTATTTGAAAGGGAGACCCCAGGCAAGCAATTTCTGTTATTTGATTTGAACTGATCCTATTACTGGACAAGGGAAAAATGCTATGTCCTTTTTTGATACTTCAATCTCAGGACTTGTATTTTGCTATTGGGAGGCAGGGGGAGCATGACTGAGGCAAAGATGCAGAGGAGCACAACACAGTGCTCTAGATTGCATAATT
>NW_007052057.1:0-3382 GCF_000164805.1 Carlito syrichta | reverse complement strand
GATTGAAGTTGACATCACCTTCAGTTCCAGAGGTACTCTCTGGACACAGGCTTGCAGCCAGTCGGCATCTGACATTCCTCTGTTCATTGCAATGGGTTCAAGGATTGGCACAAATCCAAAGCCAGTCCTATCAGAGTGGGTGATTTTTTTGGCTTGCAAGCAAAAACATCCTGCACGGGCCCTTGCCAGATACAGTGCCCCTTTCCAGATAACATCCTGCTAGAGACTATCTCCTCTCTTCATCTTATGGTTTAGGATGCATATGTCACAGAAGTTAGTTGTCTTTTTCAAGACCATAACTAGAAACAATAGCAGAAATAGAACTCAAACTGAAGACTAAAAGATCCAAATTACATTTAATGGTTCATTCCAGTAACTAACCATAGTAGTAGCTGCAGTTTTGTCACCAGTAGAAATTATGGATATTTTCATATCATGTTATAGTCATGACAGATGTTTTAAACCGTCACTAATACTCACCATTACCTCAAAATTATACTAGTTATTTGACCCAACACTAGATCTTGTTACTAATAAGGAAGTATATAAATCATTACTACTTCACAGATGGTGATAAATACATCTCAGTATAAGTCACCTCCTTTGGAATGGTATGTATTTTACTTTGCTTGTAAGAGCAATGATGTAAGAAGGAGTTATAGGCTTCATTAGGCTGTCAGAAAGATCTACAGAGCAAATAAAAACTCAAATACTACAAGTTCCAAACCAAGAACTACTTTTTTTAGTGTGTTTGGTTATTTTATTACAGCTTCATTCTCTGTGCCTAAAACATTGCTTGGCATATAAGACACATGCAAAAAGCATTGGTTGAAATAACTTACGTAATGAATCTTTTAAATAAAGAAATCGAAGCTCAAAGGATTTGGATAATGTTGTGAGGGTCTTCCATTTCATCAAATAAAGCTTTCACAGAGCCACACTCTATGCAACTGATGAAGACAGAGTAGCTACTCTGTGTGAATGAGTGTGTTGTGTCTGTGTGGTGTCTTCACTGTTATAGCTCCTGTCTGACTTGGTCTTGAGGTTTCTCTGTTGAAAGAGGCCATGTGCCAAGACAGCCACTCTTCAGAAGAGGAAAGTGAGGGTCGGTGTGTCCGTCAGGGAGACATAATGAGGAGATGAAGACAAAATGCATGAAGGAGAAGACATGCATTGCTTCCAGATCCCAGAGAAGTCAGGAGTCTGACAGGAGACTGAGGGGAAGTCTGGATGCAAAAGTGATATCAACTCATTGGGGAAGGAGGAAGAGGGAAGGTCTGTGGGATTAGGCCTTTATCAAGGTCCCTGGGAATTATCTCTCAGGTGTTCCCACGGGAGCATGGATTGATTAATTTAAAGAAAACATGCTGGATGGAGAGAACTCATTTATATTACCCTGGTGTTGACCATTAGGTTTTATTGGAGTCAGTAGTTGTGGGCGTGCTGGGTTTGGGGTCAGCTAGATGAGGAACAAGCAGCCATATCACAACCACCCACACAGAGAGGGGACATTTTAATGAGCCCAAGGATGATGGGCTACAACTGGGTTTTAGACAATTTATGTCAGACCTAAAAGTGGATGCCAAGATAGCAACTACATTAAACATATTGATGACAGTCTGAAAACTGTAGTTTGGGCACACCTGGGGTTCAGACCTCACCTAGTTTAACCCCTTCCTATTGCAATACAACTAGAGATTTTAGTGGAGTCTCACCAGATTACAGTCTCAGGTAACACTAAGTCTCTGACTCCTGCCCTCCCCACTGCCCCCTTTTTGAGTTCTTCCCAGGGCATCATGAGGCAGACAGCATCTTCAGATTGGATTGATAGGCTGGTCAGGATCACTACACAATGCGAGGACTGAATTCCAGCAGACTGACAAGCATACTAATCGCTGTTGTGTTTTTGATTGATTCCCACGTGCAGCACCTACTGCACGTATTAACTTGCTGAGTGCTGACAAGGACCATATGAATTGGCAAATCTGATGGGATAGGTGATATATGTTGCAAAAAAAATTCCTAGCATATCAGTGGGTTAAAACAACAGTAGTTTACTTCTCACTCACATAGGTGTCCATCACGGTTTAACTAAAGTTTCTTGCATACGTAGTCCATGTGCCAGGAGCTAGGCTGCCAGGATAGCCTCTATATGGGAATTTGACATTCACGTGGAAATAACAGGCAATGATGAGAACATGTTCCAGCCCAGAATTGATACATTTGACTTCTGGTCATGCTTCAATTACCAGTTTTATTGGTTCTACCCAATATGAACCTTGTACCTGAAAATCTGGAAATATGTGTAAATGGCATTCATGTACAATACAGGTAGATTCTGTTATTAGCCCTATTTTTAGGATGTGGAAACTCTACCATAAGAAAGACAGCTCTACTTGTCCAGTGTCACATAGCTAAGAGCATAGGAACCTGGCTTTGAGTCTGGGCAGTCTCACTCCAGATACTTGGATATTAGCTCCTGTGCTATACAGCCTCTTCCCAACTTGTGGACTCTCCACTAAGGCAGGAAGTGGGGTTCCCTGAGCAGAAGTGATTTTCATGGTGGTAATGGCCAGGAAAGCCTTCCAACCCACATCTCACTTGCACAAAGCCCTTCACCTTTGCTTTGTGGATTTTATCCCTGAATCACATTTTGTACATGCAGCTACAGAGATACCCCAACAGAACTAAAACAAGAACATGGCCTCCACACAGCAAAGTACTTGGGTTTCATCACCCGGTAAAGACTGAATGTTTGCCAAGGTAAGAATTTAGAATATTTAGAAGCTGAGAGGGAGTCAGGCGTAAATAAGCAGTATGGACATGCCAGTTCAGAAGAGGGAAATATCAGCCTAACACTTTTATGAAATTGTATTTTTTAATAAAACAATCATTTAAAAAAAGAAAGCACTGTATGTGTGTTAAAAGTGTCAATTTGTTAAATGTAAAT
Source organism: Carlito syrichta (assembly GCF_000164805.1). Taxonomy (NCBI): domain Eukaryota; kingdom Metazoa; phylum Chordata; class Mammalia; order Primates; family Tarsiidae; genus Carlito; species Carlito syrichta. The sequence goes on along the minus strand of NW_007052057.1, from coordinate 432 downwards.
ATTTAAGTGATACTACAATTCTGGTATATCTGTTGTGAGTTTCTCTCTTTTTTAAAACTTTTTCTGAAGATCTGAACAAAAAATTAAAATAGCTCAAATCTTTCAACTGCGATGCAAGGGGCTCCTCCTCACAGAGGGGCTACAACTCCAGAGAAAACCCGCATTCCTCTGTCTAGACACTTTGCCAGAGACCAGGCAGTTCACAACACAAAATGCTTCCCCACCTGGGTTTTCTAGAGCCTGAGAGGTGGAAACTTAAGATGATTTAGCAAGGCTGATTTCATTAGGACAGGTCAAAAATAGAAATTTATTTTATTAAGGAGGGACATAATAACCTCTACAGAACCTGTCTTGAAAAGATTGGATTCTTCTTCTGATACTTCCCCCTTTAGTTTTTTTTTGTTTTGTTTTTGTTTTTTTCATTAATCAGTA
>NW_007052056.1:0-1092 GCF_000164805.1 Carlito syrichta | reverse complement strand
TGTGTGTGTGTCCCTACTGCTTTGAAACACAAATGGACTCGTACAACATGTGCTTTTTTGTTTCCTGCTTTCTTCCACATAACAATGCATTTTAGACAGCCTCTCCATCAGTCACAGAGCTCTGCCTCTCTTCCACAAAGTTGCACAGAATCCAACTGTAGAACAGACCAGTATCAAAGCAGATACTGCTTTGTGGAAAAGAAGATTTCAGAACACAGAGGTCTGACCAATCCAAACCACCCATATTAAAGAGTGCTAAATCAGAGCTGAGGGCAAGGGAATCACGGGGAAATGGGAGGATGGAAAATCAGAGCAGAGAGAGTTCCTTTAGGGACACATGGTCACTGTTTCTACCTTCCACTCTCCCAGATGAAAATGTAGCCTTGCTAAAGTGGAATTTGGTTCAAGAAGCAGGGGAGCTGCATGTTTGTCATCACACCATCAATGGAAGCACGGTTGTTGCTGCTGGCTCTTCTGAAATGCTAATGGAGAAAAGACTTGTGGCACAGCAAACTTTCAGCAGTCTCTAAGACCTGGGAAAATGTCCTCTGCCATCTAGACCATTGGAAGCTTGGGGCTGGGAACTGGTGTATTAGCTGCACCTTGTATACACCTCATCTGCTCCTGCCCTGAGGCTATCTCTTAAGTTTCTGAATCTTTGGCTGATTAAATGTATAACTTACTTTAATCTTGGTGGGAGAAACAGTTCTCCTCCCACCAAACATAACCCACACAAAAATCATCTAGTTGTCAAGTCTTCTGCAATTACAAACAACACTACATTGAGCACCACTATGTCTTTGCACATATACACAGGGGTAACTGAGGGACAAATTCCCTAGGGCAAAATTTCTGGGTCAAAGACTTGGCACACCCTTACTTTTCACAGATAATGAGAAATTGGCCTCCAAAAGTTGATCTCAATTACACTCCCACCAATAGCATGAAAAAGTGCTGGTTTCCCCATACTGGGTATTTTTAAATGTCTTCATTTTTTCCAATCTGATAACAGAAGATGATATTTGACTGACATTTCTTTAATTAGTAAAAATAAGGTTGGACAGCTTTCCATATGCTTACCAGCATCCATTT
>NW_007052055.1:0-1109 GCF_000164805.1 Carlito syrichta | reverse complement strand
TCTCAGAGCTCTTAAAAATGCTACTAAATCTACTCTGCTTGCTCTATAAGTGGAACAACAAACAGATGACAGCATATCTGTTTACAGCATGATTTACTGAATATTTTAAGCCCACTGTTGAGACCTACTTCTCAGGAGAAAAAGAAAAAAGATTCCCTTCAGATCATTATTGCTTATTGGTAATGCATCCAGGTCACTCAAGAGCTCCAACAGAGATGCACAAGAAGATTAATGTTGTTTTCATGCCTGCTAACACACCATCCATTTTTCAGCCCATGAATCAAGAAGTAATTTTGACTTTCAAGTCTTATTATTTAAGAATTACATTTTGTAAGGCTATAGCTGCCATAGACAGTGATGCCTCTGATGGATCTAAACAAAGTAAATTGAAAAGCTTCTGGAAAGGATTCACCATTGTAAATGCCATTAAGAACATTCATGATTCATGGGAGAAGGCCAGTGTACCAATAAGAAGTTGATACCAACCCTCATGAATGACTTTGAGAGGTTCAAAACTTCAGTGGGGGAAGTAACTGCAGATGTGGTGAAAATAGTAAGAGAGGTAGAATTAGAAGTGGAGCCTAAAAATGTAACGAAATTGCTGCAATCTCATGATAAAATTTGAACAGATGAGGAATTGCTTCTGGGTGAGCGAAGAAAGAGGCTTCTTGAGATGGAATGTACTCCTGGTGAAGATGTTGTGAACATTGTTGAAATGACAACAAAATATTTAGAATATTCCATAAACTTAGTAGATAAAGAAGTGGCAGAGTTTGAGAGAACTGACTCCAATTCTGAAAGAAATTCTCTTGTGAGTAAAATACCCTTGAACAGCAACAAATGTTGTAAGAAGTTTTTCATGAAAGGAAGAGCCAATGAAAGCAGCAAACTTCATTTCTGTCGTATTTTAAGAAATTGCCAAAATCACCCCAAAATTCAGCAATCACCACCCTGATTATTCCGCAGCCATCAACATCAAGGCAAGACCCTCCACCAGCGATAAGATTGTGACTTACTGAAGACTCAGATGATTGTTAGCATTTTTTATCAATAAAATATTTTAAGCCGGGCTCGGTGGCTCAGCCTGTAATCCCGCGCCTTTGGGAGGC
>NW_007052054.1:0-3238 GCF_000164805.1 Carlito syrichta | reverse complement strand
CCTGCCGCGCCCAGGTTGGAGTGCAGCGGCGTGATCGCAGTTCTCTGCAGCCTCCAACTCCCGGGTTCACGTGATCCTCCTCAGCCCCCAGAGTAGCCGGGACTACAGGCACACCACCAGGCTCGCCCCCCCCCTTTTTTTAAACAGAGGCGGGGTCTCCCTACGTTGCCCAGGCTGACTGCCACTTCTTGAGGTTGAGTTTTCTCAGCTGTAACACGGGGAAATGGGATAGCAGCCTTCTGGCAGGGTTGGCGTCTTAGTCCAGCACGGCGCCTGGCCCCTGGCCCCAGGACACTCAGATGGGGTGGGAACTTGGCCCTGCACCAGGTGGAGTAGGCTTGGGGACTCCCACCCCCCCAACCAAGACACATTCTGTTCCTCATCTTCAGCCTGTGGGGAAAGTCCAGGGCTGCTTCTCCTCAGGGGAATTCCAGAGCTGACTTACCCAAGGGCCAAAGTGAGACTGAGAGGCCTGGGCACTCCCCCAAGGCTCAGCCCAGCGAGGGCCGAGGTTACTTTGGGGAAGGCGGAGCCTGGAAGGTGGACACTTGGTTCAGCTCAGCAAAGGGCTCCAATCTCTACTCTGATCCGGATGCCAGTTTTCTGAGTCACCTCTGCTTTCTGGGCCTCACCAGTTTCCTCTGTGTAATGGGAACGATCCCAGAATCACCTTGGAGAATTTACAGAGCTGATGTTCTCACATACCCCCACCCCACATGGACCCATCTGGGAGCCTTTGAGGGGTAGGCGGGCTGGGCTCAGACAGACTTTTTCCCCCCCAACTTTGGAGGCACCTGAGTCTGAGGGATCTAATCAAAACTCCCCCCTTCCTCCTTTTGTTGTTTTCTTTTTTGTGGAGATGAGGTCTTGCTATGTTGCCCAGGTTGGTCTCAAACTCCTGACTCAGGCGATCCTCCTGCCTCACCTCCTAAAGTGCTGGGATTCCAGGCATGAGTAACCGCACCCAGCCAACCCTCTTCTTTCTTAACTGTCCTTACCTGCAGGGAGATACTGCCCTGTGCTGAGCTACTTTTATTAGCAAGAGCGGGGGTGATTATACTCACCTACCTTACAGATGGGGAAATTGAGGCCCGGAGAGGGGAAGCTACTTGTTCAAAGGAGCAAGGGGCCAGCCTGATTCCTGGAGGACGTTCCCCCACCAGGTGACCTCTTGGAAGGCAGGAGTGCACTGATTCTGTTAAAATCTGGCTGGCCACACATTGGGTCATGCTGTAATCCCAGTGCTCTGGGATGCTGAGGTGGGAGGAAAGCTTGAGGACAGGAGATCTAGACCAGCCTGGGCAACATAGTGGGACCCCCATCTCTACAAAACAAACAAATAGATTAATTAATTAGGTGGGTGTGGTGGCTCACGCCTCTGGTTGCGAGGCTGGGGCCAGGAGGTCGAATGAGACCAGGAATTTGAGGCGGCGGTGAACTATGATTGTGTCACTGCACTCCAGCCTAGGCAGCAGAGCAAACACATGTTTCTAAAAAAAAGGAAGGGGGGCTGGGTTCGATGGCTCAGCCTGTAATCCCAGTGCTTTGGGAGGCCGAGGCAAGTAGGTTGCCTGATCCTGCAGGTTCGAAACCAGCCTGGGCAACTTGGTGAGACCTCGTCTCTACAATAAATAAATAAATAAATAAATAAAAATTAACCAGGCGTGGTAGCGCATGCCTGTAGTTCCTGCTACTTAGAAGGCTGAGGCGAAAGAATCGCCAGAGCCCAGCAGGTCAACGGTGGGGGGGCTGTGAGTGTGTCACTGCACTCCAGCCTAGGTGGCAACAGAATGAGACTCCAACTAAAGAAAACAAAAAACAAAGACAAGGAAAACCTGCCTGCTAAAATCCTCCCATGGCTCCCTCTTGCCCTGAGAACAAAGAACATGTCTTGGCCAGGCATGGTGGCTCACGCCTGCAATCCCAGCACTTTGGGAGGTGGAAGTGAAAGAATTGCCTGATTTCAGGGGTTTGAGACCAATCTGGGCAACAATGGCGAGACTTCATCCCTACAAAAAATCAAAAGACATTAGCCGGGCATAGTGGTTCATGCCTGTGTTTCCAGTACTTGGAAGGCTGAGGCAGTAGGATTGCCTGAATCCGGCAGGTCGAGGCTGCAGTGGCCATGAGTGTGCCACTGCACTCCAGCCTGGGTGACAGTGAGACTCCAACTCAAAAAAAAAAACCAAACAAACAAAAAGCCACGTCTTCACATGGCCTGCTGGGCCCAGTGACCTCCCTGAACTCATGGCTCATGACTCTTGTCCCACTCTGCCTCGGGACCTTTGCACCTGCTCAGCCTTCAGCCCGGACTTTCCTCATCACTCACATCTCTGCTCAGACGTGATTTTGTCACCAAGGCACTGTCTGTCCCATCATCCTGTTTTGTTTTTTGTCATTGCTCACATTAACATCTGTTATTCATTATCTTGTTTGTGCACAATAAGGCAGAGAGTTTAATCTTGCACAAAGCCATGTCCCCAGCACCCAGCATGGGCTAGGCTGGGCACATGGTCACCTCAGTGAGCCTGGTTTGTAATGCTTGTCCTCTCTTCCCCCTTTTGGTCCAGGACTTGGAGGCGCCCAGACGTCCGTATTCCCCCTGGAAGCCATTCTGCCCCGAGGAGGCTCCGTGCGCGTGAACTGCAGCAGCTCCTGTGACCAGGTCCCAACCTTGGGCCTGGAAACTCCCTTGGATAAAAGGGAGCTATACCCCTCTGGAACCCACTGGAAGGTCTTTGAGCTCAGCAATGTGCCAGCAAATAGCGCCCCGATGTGTTTCTCAAACTGCCATGATGGACAGAGCACGGCCAGGACCTTCCTCACTGTGTACTGTGAGTGACTGGGCCCAGGGGACAGGACCAGGCTGACCCTGGGAGAGGGAGGACCTGCAGGGGTGTCTCCAGCAGGCTGGGAGAGTATTTGTCACTTGGGGGGGGGCAGGAAGAGTCTCACTGAAGGATGGGTTGGGACATCCTAGGAAAGTCCCATGGTCATCTGGAAGCCCCTATGGGAACCTCTTTGGTTGCAGAATATCGACAGGGACTGGGCACAGCGACTCCTGCCTGTAATCCCAGCACTTTGGGAGAACTGCTTGAGCCCAGGAGTTCGAGACCAGCCTGGGTAGCATTGCAAAACCTCGTTTCTTTCTTTTTCATTTTTTAATTTTTATTTTATTTTTTGTTTGAGTTAGAGTCTCACTCTGTCACCCAGACTGGAGTGCAGTGGCTGCTCCCGG
>NW_007052053.1:0-1132 GCF_000164805.1 Carlito syrichta | reverse complement strand
ATAAAGCCCATGGCTTGCCTGTTGTCTTCGGGTCATTTCTTCAGCCTCTCAGACATAGTCCCTCCCCTTTTGGGGTCTTTAGGAGTCTAGCATGACACAAACTTTTGTGTCTTCACAAATATAACCAGTACTGTGGTTATCTATATATTCTGTTAACTCCCAGAAAGAATGGACAGAGATATCACACATAGATCTTCAATGCAAGTAAACTACTAGCCAATCCTATAATTTGACTCAGTAAATTATTAATTTTTTATTTTTTCAGAGATAGTCATTAACTTCCTCTCTAAAATATAAACTATATTGATAATAGAATTTGCATTAAGACAGCCAATAATTCATTATGAGCTATATTTAGCTATATTTTGTTTTCTTCTATGTTATTAGTATATATATTCAGAAATAAATTTTGCAATGTTTTACTAATCATGTTTTACTAATGTAATACTAATAGTAAATAGAATAGTATTTTTATTTGTACTGAGTTTTCATTTCTTCAGCATGCTTATATCTCTTAACAAAGTTTATTTTGGAAGACAATCCTGGTGAGTATATTTAAAATCTATTAGTTTAGCAATTTTGAAACACAAAATACATTATTAACTAGTCATCATGCTATACAGTAAATCTTTAAAACCTGTTTCTCCTATCTAATTGAAACTTTGTATTCTATAAACCACACGTCCTATTCCTTATAACCCACTTGCACCATGTGCCTGGTAACCATCATTCAATTCTCTTGTATGAGTTCAGGGATATGTACCTTAATAGTAAAATCATCCCACAATATAAACATATATTACATCACATTTTACCTCATAAATATATATGAATAAGATTGTCGATTTAAAATAAAATAAAATTTTAAAAAGGATAATTGTTAATGGTTTTTAGACTGAGAATATAATTTAATCAAAAAATGTAACTTATATGGCATAACTTTTTTTTGTTGTTTTGAGTTGGAGTCTCACTCTGTTGGCCCAGGTTGGAGTGCAGTGGCACAATTATGGCTCTCCACAGCTCGACTTTCAGGGCTCAGGTGTTCTTTCTGCCTCAGCCTTCTGAGTAGCTGGGACTACAGGCAGACGCCACTACACTCAGCTATTTTGTGTGTGTGTGTGCTTTTTTTTTT
>NW_007052052.1:0-1133 GCF_000164805.1 Carlito syrichta | reverse complement strand
TCCAAGGAGGGGACACTGGGAAATTGGGAGAAGTACTTTTCACTTTGTGTTTTTTTTTAAAGGTAGATACAGAATCAATTCAAATACATGAATTCTTCTAAAGTAAAAACTATGCTGCTTCAACATCAGTAGAATGCCACATAGCTTCTAAAAGTTAAAATCTGAAATGTTTTCCATCAATTCTGAAATGTTTCCTATTTCCCATTTCGAGACTTAAATTCTCAAACCATTAAGTAGAGGCAACAGTTGTAGTAACAATAAACAGCTACTTACATCAACACCTCCAAACAAGTCAAAAACATAAGTATTTGGATAAGTGGTTTCTTGGGTAAATTTCCTCTCTTCAGTAACAAATGCCATAGCCTCCATCGAGAGAAGAGGAGAAATGTCCTAGTTTTAAAAAAGTACATAAGACATTCTGTTATAGTAACCAACACAGAGCACACAAGCACAAAGCACAAAGGAACATAAGCACAAAGGTAGCCCCCAACGAACAACATTCCTAGCATTCAGGCCCCTGGAGAGCCCCATCCCACACTGAGTCTGGGCTGCGGATACAGCAAGTAACAGAATGTGGCAGAAGCGACACTACGCCATTTACAGCTTAAGCCTTAAGAAGGCCTGGCAGACTTGCCTCTTGCCATCCTGGAACCCAATCATTATGCTGTGAGAAGTCCAACACAGCCATCTGGGGAGTCCACCAGGAGGAGAATCGAAGCCAGGACTGATATCTTTGGCTGATCTCCAGTTGACAACCAGCCCCACCTGCCAAGGATGTGAGTGAGGCCAACTTGGACATTCCAGATAACTCAGTGCTCCATTCAAACCACATGAAGCAGAAGAACCACTCAACCAACCAAAATTGTTAGAGAGAAACGGTAGTTCTTACTTCAAATTACTAGGTTTTGAGGTAAGGGGTTCTGCAGCAATAACGAAATCATTGCTCAAATGTTCACCTCCTGCAGGAAGTCGTCTCTGATTTTCCCCAGCAAGAAGCAATCTGATGCTCTTCTAAACCCTCAAAGTAACCTGTAACTCATTTGTAGCACCAAGCACATTTATATATATAGTGTGTGTGTGTATGTATATATATATATATATATATATATAAAATCTTAATATACAGGGGGTGC
>NW_007052051.1:0-1136 GCF_000164805.1 Carlito syrichta | reverse complement strand
TCTGTGATTGTTCAGGATTGACTGTGGGTCCTGCACAAACCCAAACATGCTCTTCTATTCTGCAGCATTTAAAACCAAACTGCCCCTAAATTACTTAACTGTTATAATCCATTTTAGTAAAGGTTCCTCAGGAAGCTGATGATATCAGTCTACACAATGGAATCCTTTTTTCACACTGTACCTTCTGTTTTCAATAGTTCATTGGTTTTACCCTTGCCCCTACCGATAGAAATGTGCCAAACTCTGAAATATTTTAAGATGGTTTATTCTGAACCAAACTTGAGGACCTAAGCCCAAGAACACCCATCTTCAGGAGGTCCTGAGAATATGTGCCCACCATGGTTGAATGGTGACTTGGTTAAGTACATTTTAGGAAGGCAAAAGTTACAACACATAAATCAGTACATTTGAGATTTTCATTGTTTTGGCCCAGGAGGAAGGGCACATCCCAAGCAAGGCCTTCCTTGCAGGTCACAGGTGGATTCAGATTTCTTGACTGGTAATTAGTAATTCCTATCTAAGAAATGTTGAAAATCAGTGCAGGAGGTGTTTTGTTGAGATGAGAGGGTGAAAAACTCCAGGTTTGTTGATATGTAGATGAAGTCCTATATGTGGGCAGACTTCAAAGAAGATAGAAGTGTCTTACAAGGTTCCTAAAGTTTGGGAGTCCCCAAGAGATGACTTTGCAAGACCATACTTTGATTTCCTTCCTTATGATGTGATGTTATGCCAGAGTCAGTCAGGTTGGAGAGCAAACTTTAGTATATAGGGTGATAAAACCCCATTTCATGAGTCCTCATCAGGTGGTGACTTCCCCAGACTCTTAGGAATGTAGGTAAGAGAATAAAAGGTCAGATTTGGTTCTCACCCACACTCACTGCCTTCTTGGTAACCACAGGTCTCAGAGGTGTTTTCTATTGTCTCTGCATAATTTTGCCCTTGAGCAGTGGCTTTGAGGCTGGTAGCTGAAGCTTAGACCAGGGAAATATAAGCTTGGAGTAGTATCAGGGTCATACCTAGCATTCTTTCAATTTCATTTTAGCTATTTACAGATAACAGTGAGACTCTTTTGTATTTTGCTTATTATTATTATTATTATTATTTGAGTTGGAGTCTCACTCTGTCACCCAGACTGG
>NW_007052050.1:0-1138 GCF_000164805.1 Carlito syrichta | reverse complement strand
CTATATATATATATATATATATATATATATATATCCGATTGGTTTTGTTTTCTCTGAGAGCATGAGAACTCTGAATAACACACTCTCTGAGAGAAGGGACTCAAGTTGATCTTGTGTATCGTTATGTATCAAACTTTGCACAGGGTCTTATTTAGAATTGGCACATAATACATATTTTTAAAAATTAATGAATGATGGAAAGAAAAATTTATGGGATCTCTGTATGATGCAAATGCAAAATTTTGTATAAGTTTAACTCAAACCCAGAAGTCCTTGGCATTTGAAGATTTTTCATGACTTTAATTCATGCAAAAATTGTTCCCTCAAACAAAAGCATTCCAGTTCAAAGATATGATAGAATTGAGATGGACCCAGACTCTCTCAACTTCTGTTTTAATGCCTTTCTTGTGTTAACTTTTTTAGATTTAATTTGATGTATTTGCTCATGCTACAGAATTGTGTACCTTTTTTCATATTAGACAAAAAACATCTGCATATAGCTATAGGTACATCAGATAGACCTTTGAGATTAACATATGCCCAAATCAAATTTATTAAAATTTATTTATTTTCCAGAAGTTAAAAAATCATTCATTAGAAAAAAATTAAGCTAAAAACTTAAATAATATTGAACCATGTCTTGTTTATCTATCACAATAATTATTCTCAAGCTGCTGGCAAAAGTGGATGAAAAGTTATTTGAACACAAATGTAAATTTCACACTATTTAATAGATTTTCAGTTTGACTTTGGGAGAGTCATAGTTTTTTGACAACACCCTGAGAGGCAGAATTGCTCTAGTGCAGTTATCCTGGACTTTGTATGATGATGAATTCGTGATTATTTGGGTTGTCACCATTTACCTATTCTCCTGAAAATCATTTAGCCAAAATAAGAATTAGTATAATTTATGGTTTTGTTTTTACAACTAGAACAAGGAAAGAATTGATCAAGAAGCAATTTATCAGTCTTGCTCAAGATCTTGCTATTTTTTTCTCCCTTAAATTAAAATAAAAACCCTGGAGAATATTGATTCAAAATCTTCCAGATCCTATTTAGTTTCCAACATCATCTCAGAAACTGTGATACTTTTAGAGTTGAAATTGATCACTTATTAGCTGTGTTAGAGAGGCTGTTT
>NW_007052049.1:0-1143 GCF_000164805.1 Carlito syrichta | reverse complement strand
TCCAGTCCTTCTCTGTTCATGTGGCAAAGGCTGGCAGTGGTGGTGGGAGGTGTCTCACCTTGAGTGGGGAGGAGGGGACATCAAGGAAGGAAGGTGGGGGAGATAGGGCTGTGACTGGCAGGAAGTAGGTGAGGGCATCATTGGGTCCTCCACCTGGCACTGGGTGACACCCATTCTGCCAGGCTTGTGCTGGGCACTGGGCACCACCGTGGGGCATAGGGCAATGGGACACAGGAGGGACCCCCAGCAGGTGTTCACTGTTTGGCCCCCACCGTTGCTTGGCTGCCAGGTAGAGCTGAGTCTCCCTCCCACACAGCCCCAGGAGCCCATCCACAGGAGCCTGGCAGTTCAAGTTCTGTGGTCTTCAGTGTTTCATGTCCTTTCTAGTCTGTTCCCCTTGTGGCAGCCAGATGGAGCTCCCTGAGACAGCCACGACCTCTCAGCACCCTTCCACAGCTCCCCATCACCTTAGGGTGCAGTCAGTCCCTGCACCTGGTGCCCCGGGACCTCTGACTGGCTCCTCTCAGGCTCCCCTTGGTCAGCTTTATTCCTTTCCCTGAACCTGTGCCCACCCCTCACGGCCAAGCAGCCCTTCCCAGATGCAGAGGAAACCTAGAGATGTGTGCTTGGCTGGGGGTATTGGGACACTACACACCTGTGGGACCTTCTCTTGGACTTCAGCGCTCCAAGTGTCAAGTCCACAAGCTCCCTGAGAGCGTCCTGAGGAGGCTGAGGATCAGAGAGATGGAGACTGGCAGAAGGTCACACAGCCTAGTCGCCGACCCAGCCTGAGCACTTCCTCACTCTTCCTCCCTTTACCCCAGGTCACCCACCTAGGCATGTGGTGTCCAGCTGGACGAGGCTAGGGCTGTGGAGGGCTCAGAGCTGGTGGGACTCAGGTCACCAAATTCACTGCACTGGCCTTTTTTGTGTAACTTTGTATTGAAGCATCACTGACCTACAGAAAAGTGCATTAGTCATGAGCTTGCAGCTCCGTGGATTTTCAGAGTGAACACACCCATGTAGCCACCACCCGGAACGAGAGAGGATTTTATCAAACCCGGAAGTCCCTCACGCCCCTTCCAATTACTACTCTCAAAGGTAGCCACTGTCCTGCTTTCTGTCCACTACAGACGTTAATAC
>NW_007052048.1:0-1144 GCF_000164805.1 Carlito syrichta | reverse complement strand
TGGACAGACTTTGGTTTACTCAGATACCATCTTATAGTCTCAGCTTCTCCTGGGGAGTATTAGAGCCACCAATCAGTAAGTTTCCTCTCTTGGGTCAAGAGAAATCACTTCAGTTGGTGGAGAATTACCAAACACATGTCACACGTAAATATACATGAGTAGAATATTTGATGGTTAAAAGTGTACTGAAAATTATCCTATTGTCCATATATACAGCGTTTGTTCATCTAGTCATCCATCAGTGAACATTTGAGTTGTCTCTACCTCTTGGCTATGATGAATGATGCAACTATGAAAACGTGTGTGAGTACATAATATTTTGAAGCTGGTTTATTTTATTCAGTTTAATATCTTTGATATTCAATCATGCTGTAGCATGTTTCAGGCATTCATTCTCTTTTATTGTTAAGTGGTATTCCACCTTATGAATGCACCACAGCTTTTTTTTTTCATCTACCAGATGTTGGATGTTGCATACTTTCCACCTTTAGAGATTACACTATAGTGCTGTAAATACCAGATCTGAGTTAGAGATATAGAATTTTTATTTTTGTATAAACACTTAAGAGCTTGTAAACATTGCACCTTATATAATACTCTTTCCAGTAAATATATTGCCTAAACTAAAATTTTTGGTTTCATTTGAAATGAGGTCACAGACTTACATAAACATATTAGAATGTACAAAAAACAAAATCTTGGAGGAATTCTGACATATCATGGAACACCAAAATTCTTATTAGGGAAAGTTTCAATAATAAACATTTCCTGAAATAGTAGAAGAGTGATACTATTGTACTAGCCCCATATGAACATATGTAGGGTAACACAAACCCAGTGACAAGTGAGTACATCCTAGATATGGCCCAAGTAGGGGGTTGCAGCCTGAGATGGGTCCTGGGGTTGGAGTCTGTGAAGGAGTCTTGGGATTGGAGCCTGGGGATGAGTTCCAATTCCAAGATTTCACTCCAGGAACTCATGAAGGGGTACTTGGGTTGAAACCTGGGGAGGGGGTCATAAAGTGGATCCTGGGGAGAGATCCTGGGGTTGGAGCATGTGGAGAGGTCCTGGGTGAGAAGCCTGGGATGAGTGACTTATGAGCATACTTATCCACACCACACTGATTGTTCAGAATTTTTGACCC
>NW_007052047.1:27074-27753 GCF_000164805.1 Carlito syrichta | reverse complement strand
GGCGGGTCTCGAACCCGCGGGTTCATACAATCCACTCACCTCAGCCTCCCAAAGTGCTGGGATTACAGGCTGAGCCACTGAGCCCGGCTTCTTTTTTTTTAAAAAAAAATTTTTACAGAGAATTTTTCCATATCAGCACATATACGTAGGCCATCAACTTCAGTGACTGTACAAGCTTTCACTGGATGGACGCATCATAATTTATGTAACCACCGGTGATGAGCATTTATGTTATTTTTGTCTTTGACAACGTGACCGCAAACTGCATTTTACGATTCTTTGTGTAAGTGCGCAAGTGTTTCAGTAGGATAAGCTCCTAGCACTAGAACTGTTGGGTCCAAAGATGTGTGCATTTACAGATCTTGATTAGCTGGGTGTGGTGGCTCATGCCTGTCATCCCAGCACCTTGGAGGCGAGAGGACTCCCGAGCCTGGGAGTCTGAGACCATCCTGGGCGACCCAGTGAGACCTCCCCATCTCGACAAAAAAACAAAACAAAAAGTCACCCGGGTGTGGTGGCGCGTCTGCAGTCCCAGCTAGTTGGGAGGCCGAGAGGAAGGATGGCCTAAGCCCAGGAGGTGGAGGCTGTGGTGACAGAGGGACGCCAGCTCAAAGCAAGTACGTGGCAAGCGGCTGGCGACCATCGGCGGCTCAGGCCTCGGCTCCTACCGTGTCTCCGG
>NW_007052047.1:7771-25922 GCF_000164805.1 Carlito syrichta | reverse complement strand
CTGTCTCCCCCCAAGCGATTCTGTTTATCGAGCTCGGCCAGGGCGCGCACGTCATCAAGCAGACACGCACAGCCGCTGCTGGGAAGGTGGGAAAAAGCCGAACATCCCGGCTTCTGGGGGCGCCGCTAGCCGCGAGCAGCCGTCCACGCTCGCTGGGATTGCCGGCAGCCGGTCCTCCCGTCTCCATCCGGGCCGGACGCTGGGCCGCGGGCCACGGCCAGCCCTCCCTGGGGTTGGCTGCTCCCGCCCCTTCCCCTCCAGGACTGAGACCCTTGCGCGGAGCTCTGGAATTGGGGTGCTCCGGGGCGGGGGAGGTGTCCGAGGGGACGCAGGGGCACTCCGAGGCTTGTCACTCTTTTCCTTTTGCCTCGCTTGGTTCATTTCTTGTCTTCACCAAATTCTTGGCCAAAGACAAATTTTTTTTTGAGTTGGAGTCTCACTGTGTCACCCAAGATAGAATGCCGTGGGCCACTCACAGCCACCACGACTTCGACTGGATGCAGGTGATCCCTGTGCCTCAGCTTTGCGATAGTTGGGACCACAGGCACAGGCCACCAGGCCCGACTGATCTTTACATTTTGGGGGAGAAGTCTTGCTGTCTTGCCGAGGCTGGTTTCAAACGCTTGGCCTCAAGTGATCCTCCCACCTTGGCCTCCCAAAGTGCTGGGATGACGGGCGGGAGCCACCGCACCCAACCCCTGAAAAACAATCTCATTCTTGTTTTATTAGTAGCCTCTCTTGCTATGGTTAGCCTCCTTTCTCCGCTGATCTGATTTGCTTACAAAGAGTCACATTGGTGATGGGCCAGTATCCTAGGTCTGGGGTTTGCGGTCCACTTTCCCAGGTTGATCAGGGGTGTCTGGTCCCAAAGTCCAGGTTCCATAATAGGGAGATTATACTGTCTTTATTTTCTGCATCCCATAGTACACAAGCATGTGTATTTGTTCCTGATCAACATCTGAAAATACCCGATTCTCCAACTCCCCCCAGTCGTGCTCCTGGACATCCACAAGTGTCCTCTTTCAAAGCACTGACAACCGGCCTGTGTCATGAGGCTTGTCCAGGCAGCCCAGGTGTCTACAGTGATGACAAGCCTGGGCTCCAAAGCCAAGTCCCCCAGAAACTCCTGCTCGTGTGCGGTCCCCGCCTAGGGTCTGGTGTGGCGGTTCCCAGGATCTGGAGTTCACGAGCCCGGGTGGTATTGGGACCAGCCCATACCACCTACCAGTTGCTGAGGTGCCACCAGGACATCAGCAAAACCAAATTCTATCCTCAGTTCAGAAAAGGAGGAACAGACCTGGCACGGTGGCCCACGCCTGTCATGCCAGCACTTTGGGAGGCAGAGGCGAGAGGATTGCCTGAGCTGAGGGGTTCAAGACCAGTCTGAGCACCTTGTCTCTACAATTAAAAAAAAAATTGGCCAAGTGTGGTGGCGCATGCTAGTGGTTCCAGCTACTTGGTAGGCTGAGGCGGAAGGATTGCCTGAGCCCAGCAGGTCGAGGATGCAGCGGCCGTGAGCCATGAGTGTGCCACTGCCCTCTAGCCTGGGCATCAGAGTGAGATTCCAACTCAAAAAAAAAAAAAAAAGAAAGAAAGAAAGAAAAAGAGGGAGAGTTCAACACCAAGAGTCTCTAGGGAGGACAGTGGAGTGAGTTCCTTCGCGGGACGGCTGTCTTGGGTGCCTGAGGCGTCAACAGCAAGAGAGGGTCACGCATTTGGGTCTGAGTCTCTGAAAACACAGACGTCACAGTGTCAAGCCCTGGTTTCACCTCCCCGGTCTGGGGCTGGTCACCATCCCTGGACTCTGAGACCTCCAGGACAAGTCTCTGTCACTGCACTCGCCTCATCGTTTCATGGGTCGTGGCCCCCTCAGTGGCTTGCTGGTTCAAGCCAGGAGCATGTTGGATCGGCTGCTGGCTGCCCACGGCTCACTGGGTGTCTGCCGCGTGGGTGTTGCCCACGTGAATGAACTCAGTCTCACTCTTGTCTCCAACTACACAGTTAAGGAAATCCACCCTACCTGCTGCTTGGAAGTGAGAGGGGAGAGAAAGGAGATAATTCGCGAGTTTTTCCCGTAGCTCATCTCACGGGTACCGAATTTCCTTAGGGTGTGTGTCTCCCACTGGACCATCTGTGCTCCAGGGAGGACACCTGCCCACGCCTTTCGCTGTCCCGCCTAGAGTAGCTGCTTCTCGGCTGTGCTACATGTCAGAAGCACCGGAGGGAGGTTCAAACACCGATGTTCGGGCTCCCCTTCTGACCAACCGAGTCAGAATCTCGGGGGCTGGAGTCCTGGCATCGCCTCTGTGTGCCAGGTTGTTTAATCGGGTTTTCTCAGTGTTTCTGACGTGTGGCAGCAGCTGGGAACGCGTGGCCCAGGAGACCGTGGCAAGATGGGCAAGTTGCGGAGACGGAGGAGACGGTTTCCAGCCCTGGTCTGCAGCTTCCTGTGGACTGACGCCTCGGATGTGTCTTCTGTAAAGCAGGTGATGATGGCTGCCTCACGAGGCATTGGTTCTGAGTGCCTGGCCCGGAGTGAGAGCTTGTGATGGTGGATGTGCCTTTTGGGGGAAGCTACGGTACCCGGCTGTTTTGATCAAACGCTAGTCTGGGTGTTGCTGTGAAGGAGCTTTTTAAATCAGCAGACTGTCAAGCGGACGAACGTCCCTGAGTGAGTGGGCCTCGGGCAGTCCTGTGAAGACCTGCAGAGAAAAGACTGCTGTCCCCTGAAGAGGCGGTGGTCCGCCTCCAGGTTTTCTCTGACTCGAGACTGCGACGTGCACCCTGCTGGGATTTTCAGCCTGCTGCTGGGCCTTACAGGTTTTGGCCATGCCGTTCCCACCACCACGTGAATCAATTCCTTACAACAGACCTCTCTCTCCAACTCCTATTGGCTCTGTTTCCCTGGAGAACCCTGGCTGACAGGGTGCCCCATCCATGGTTGCTGCTGTTACCGTCTGACGCGGGAGTGGCTTGGGTTGCTTTGGGGCAGTGGGTCAGGCTGCAGCTCTGTGGGTCAGGTCACTGGCCTTGGCTTCTGGCTGAAGCACCGACTCACTGTGTGACCTTGGGAAAGTCCCTGGCTTTTTCTGTGTGTGTGTTTTGTCGGGGTCTCACTCTGTCCCCCAGGCTGGGGTGCACTGGCACCATCACAGCTTACTACAGCCTCGCCCTCCTGCGCTCATGTGATCCTTCTGCCTCAGCCTCCTGAGTAGCTGGGACTACAGATGCGTGCCACTGTGCCCAGCCCATTTTTAAGACTTTTTTTGTAGAGTCGAGGTCTTGCTGTGTTGCCCAGGCTGGTCTACAATTCCTGGGCTCCATCGATCCCCCCGCTTCAGCCTCCAAAAGTGCTGGGATTACAGGTGTGA
The DNA here is from genome assembly GCF_000164805.1 of Carlito syrichta. NCBI lineage: Eukaryota > Metazoa > Chordata > Mammalia > Primates > Tarsiidae > Carlito > Carlito syrichta. The sequence goes on along the minus strand of NW_007052047.1, from coordinate 22,551 downwards.
GCTACTGCCCCTGGCTTCTCTGCCCTTTTTTTTTTGGCTTCCTGAGGGATTAAGCTGGACAGTGTGTATGGTGCCTCCTGCCCGGCAGTCTGTGTGTTCACTTGCTAGAGTTTGGTTTCTGCTTCCCAAGGGGTTCCAGGTTGGGCTGCTGGTATTTTTGCTCAGGAAGGAGGACATGTGGTTGTCCCTTCCGGGGCTCAGGAGAATGCCTCAGCTCACCTCCACCTGCACCCAGACGTGAGAAGCTGGGCTCCTGGCCTCCGCTCCTGGGAGTCTCACTTCTCCCCGGGCACACTGGGCCTGGCCCTCTCCGGGACAAGCAGAGACCACAGACGGAGGACTTGCTTACTCCACAGACTCGGGGGTGACAGAAACTGCCCAGCGTGGTCCTCTTCAATTGCTTCCGTTCCTGACTCTCAGCCTCCCTCCACCCGGTTTCTGGGCCACCAGTCCTCAGACATGGCTGCCGCGTCCTTTGCTGCCTGTGCTTGCGTGTCCCTTTGGACCTGGTATCCCTGCGTTTGTGAAATTCGGAGCCCCCGTGCCTGGGTCACCGGCGCCGCCTCTCGTCATCCGCCCTGAGTTCTTGGAGCTGAGATCCAATCCATCCATCCCATCCAGATCCATCCTCAGGGCGTTATTGGAACCGGGATCCACTGAGCCGTTCCTGTCCGTGGGTGCCAAGGGTCCCCAACTCGAGGCCAGGTGACCGCAGCTTCAGTGTCCATCTGCAGAATGCACGAGCTGGGCTCACTGCAGAGCTGCACGGCCTGCAAGGCTTCCCGAGTCGCCAGGTCACCACGCCATGCCCAACATCGTGCACGCCTCGTTCTGCTCTGGACCACACTGCCCCCTGGTGGCATTCGGTCCCCTGTGACGCCCCTAGACAGGGGCGGCCCTACCATTGCTACCCAGGCCCGAGGTTATTTCTGGGCCTCGGACATCTCCCAGGCTCAGAGTCGGGGTCCTCAAAGACCCGGAGGGCCCACACAGCTGTGGCCCCCTGAAGCCAGGCGGTCACCCCGGGGGAGGTGGAAGGATGCTGCCCCTGGCTCTGAGTCACACACACCTGGTGACCCGAGCACAGACGCAGTGAGTCTGTGGTGCTGAGGCTCTTAGACCCCTTGGCGAAGAGCGCTCTTCTAGCCTAATGCACATCCCACCCGTGAGTCAGGTGCCTGCTGGTTGCAGGTGACGGAAACGACTTAAGCTGCTTACGATCCCCAAACTAAAAGGAAAGGTATTGGTCAGCCACTGAAAAATTAGGGCAAGTCTTCAGGTCTTGCTGGATCCAGGAGCTTGAAACCGTGTGGCCAGACCTCAGTGTCTCTTCTGTCTGTCCTGCTTTCCTTCGTGCTGGCTTTGCTCCCGGGCAGACTTTCTTCCCCCGGGTGCCCCCTAAAGTTCCAGCGTATGTCTTCCCTAGAGGGAAGTGACGGTCTTCGTGGAAGAAGGGCTTCTCTTTGTTTTCAGACCCCACAAACGTTCTGGAACTGGGTTTCTGTGGTTTACTTCATCTGCCTGTCCCTGAGACTGTCCCTGTGAAGGGTGGGGGTGAAATACATAAAGGTGTGTCTCCCCCCATGGCAGTGTGTGTGGAAGGTGCAGTCCCCCAAAGAGAAACAAAGTGCTCTCGGCGGAAGACAAGCAGAAGTCAGATGGGGACAGCACGTCAGGCATGGGTGATGTCCAGACGCGTTTGCACTGTAGCTGCGACTACAGACACCACCACACTCGGCTGATTTTCTAATATTTTGTAGAGCTGGGGTCTTGCTATCTTGCCTTAGGCTCAGGCTGGGGTCCGAGCTCCTGCTGAGTTTGGTACGGAGAACATGAGGGACCAGTCAGACGACAGACACAGGCAGCCCAGGCTGCAAGAGTTCAGAAGAGAGTGTGTTCCCATGCCGCGGCATCGCAAAGCAATGTCTCTCAAACCTTCGCGTGTGTGTGAATCACTGGGGTTCTTGTTAAAATGCAGATTCTGATTCTGAGGTTTTAGAGCAGGGCTCCTCCACCAGGGAAGCTTTTGCCCCCGAGGACAGTGGGCCACGTCTGCAGACATTTTGGTTGCTACAGTGGTGGGGGGCTGGGGGCACTGGCATCTGGTGGGTAGAGGCCAGGAATGCTGCTAAGAACCCCACGGCATACAGGACATGACAAAGGGTCATCTAGTCCACAATGTCAGCGGTCGGGAGCATGGAACCATTGGAAGCATGGACCCGCCAGAGGGCACTCCAAGCAGAGAAGCTGCCCATGCGGTGCTGAGGGGGAAGGAGGGTCTGGGGTATGGGCCAGGTCACAGGTAGCCTGGCGGCAGGGGGGGGGGCGACACGTTCGTGGAATGATGAAGCCACGGATGCCGTGGGTTGGGGTGAAGGCCAAGCATTCTCTGCAGCTTTGCCACTGAGCGTGCCCTCTAGGTGAGCTGCGACAGCGTCACCTGTGAGCTTGTGGGACGTGCAGGCTAACAGCCCTTACCCCAGGTCCTCTGAATACAAATCTGCATTTTAACAAGATCCAGGTGACTCGTGCACATGTGCAAATTGGATAAACGCCGGCCTGTGACAGCTCCTTACGATGATTTGACCTACCTATCTTGTATCTATTTATTTTTTTGAGTTGGGGTCTCGCTCGGTCACCCAGGCTGGAGTGCAGTGGCACGATCACGGCTCACCGCAGTCTTGACCTCCTGGGCTCAAACGAGCCTCCCACATCAGCCTCCCGAGTAGCTGGGACTATAGTCGCCACCATAGTCGGCTGATTTAAAAATAAAAAATGTTTTGTAGAGATGAGGGTCTTGCTATCTTGCCCAGGCTGGTTTTGAACTCCTGGGCTCAAGCAATCTTCCTGCCTCAGCCTGAAGTGCTGGGTTTATAGGTCTGAGCCACCGTACCTGGTTTCTGTCTTGTTTTTGTTGAGCACTGACGGTGTGTGCAGATGTGCATTTGGTGTGGAGCTGACTTACCTGAAGGCAACCATCCCTCCCTAGAGAAGCAAAGTGAACTCCTGCAGGCAGACCTGGCCTGAAAAGGGCTCACACCCATTCTCCGCCCTTCCCAGAGGGTCAGAACTCAAGGAACAAGGGATCCGGCCTCCTTCCTTGGTCAGAGTTGATTGGGCCTCGACTGTCCTGTGGCCCCAGGGCAGCTGTTCCGGGCGCTGGCCAGGCCTGCAGCCTCTGAGGTGGCTTGTCTTCACAGGGTAGATAGCACCCAGTAGGGCCTGTGCCCTGGAGGTCTGAATCCTGCGTTTCCAAGAGAGAGTTTCAGTCTGCAGAGGGAGTGAGGGCTGCAGGGTGCCTGGTGGCCCGCGTGCGGCCATCCAGGAAGGGGTGGCCTGTTCACAGGGGCCAGGATGACATGCAAGAGGCAGGAAGGTCTTGGGAAGAACCAGGCAGTCCCGAAGAGAAGGAGAGACCGGGCCACAGTGAGCCTCCGATCCCCATGTCCCGTCTCCGGATCACACACCCCCTTCTCTCTCCCCCAAAGCGTCATCGCTTAAAGCACCATCATTTGAAAATGCACATTCGAGTGAGTTATTTACAGCTATGGACCAGTTTAAAGACAGTAAGCTTCCAAGTGGGGAAGGGAAGCTCACATGCCTTCATCTTGGGTTCATTTAAAAAAAGGTGAGAGTACTGACTGTCCCCCCAACAGCCGTTCTCCCCTTCCTTTTTCCGAGAAGGGACACGAGTAACTGGGATCGCGCAGAGACCATGGCCTCCACACCTGGGCGGACGCCGGCTAGTCTGAGCCGGCCGGGGTGGTCTCGTTGCTTTGCCAGCAGCTGGTTTGGGAACAGGCATGTGCCTGACTCGGGCCTGGCCCGTGAGATGCAGGCGGAGGTCTGCCGAGGGCTTCTGGGAAAGCCTGTCAGACTCCCAAGAAGGAGCCGGGAAGAAGGGGTTTCTTTTCCCGTCAGACTTCAACAAATCTGCACGTGAAAGCCTCTGAGGAGTCCGCAGAGGTAGAGGCCACAGGAGCAGGGCTTGTGCCTGGAGTCAAACCCTTGTTGTTTAAGTTCTTTTAAAATCCCAAAGCCGCTGGGCTCGGTGGCTCAGCCTGTCATCCCGCGCCTTTGGGAGATTGAGGTGAGCGGATTACCTGAGCCCGCGGGTTCGAGACCCGCCTGGGCAGCGAGACCTCATCTCTACAACAAATCAGCCGGGTGTGGTGGCACATGCCTGTAATTCCGGCTACTTGAAAGGCTGAGGCGGAGAGATCGCAGGAGCCCAGCAGGTCGAGGCTGCGGTGGCCGGGAGCGGCCACTGCACTCCAGTCTGGGTGACAGAGTGAGACTCCAACTCAAAAAAAAAAAAAAAAAAAAAATCCCAAAGCCGGTCGGTCTTGGTGGCTCAACCTGTAATCCCAGCGCTTTGGGAAGCCAAGGCGAGTGGATTGCCTGAGCCCGCGGGTTCGAGACCCGCCCGGGCAACTTGGCGAGACCTCGTCTCTACCATAAATCAAAAATCAGCCGGGCGTGGTATTGCGCGCCTGTAGTTTCGGTTACTTGGAAGGCCGAGGCGGAAGGATCGCTGGAGCCCAGCAGGTCAAGGCTGTGGTGGCCGGGAGTGGCCACTGCACTCCAGTCTGGGCGACAGAGTGAGACTCCAACTCAAAAGGAAAAAAAAGAAAAAATCCCGAAGCCCTGTAATCTAATTGGTGTGAAGGCATGGCAGCTTAGTAATCACCCATTGATTAATATCAACCTGAATGAGAAGAGATTTTAGGGGTTTTCTACTAATGCAATTCCACTTGAAATCCCGGTAGTGGCGGGGCGGGGTGTGAGTGTACGGTCAGCTCCTGCCCCTGTGTTGGGACCCTGTGCAAGTTCTTTCATCTTTCTCAGGCTCGCTTTCCTCACACACCCAAAGGAAATAAAGCACAGTGTGTGGGAAGTAAGTGAGATAATGTGTCTTGTATGTATTTATTTTTTGAGTCGAGATCTCGCTCTGTCACCCAGGCTGAAGTGTTGTGGCTCGATCGTGGCTCACCAAAGTCTTGACCTCCGGGGCTCAAATGATCTTCCCACCTCAGCCTCCTGAGTAGCTGGGACTATGGGCACCACCACACCTGGCTGAGTTTTTGTATTTTGTAGAGATGGGGTCTTGCTCTCTTGCCCAGGCTGGTTTTGAACGCCTATCAACTAGGCGCCTGATAAAAGCTAACCTTCGTGGTTATTCTCCAGGTGAAAAAGATACAGCTTTTTAAAAAATCATCTTTTCCCCTTTCCTTTTCTTTTTTTTTTTTAAATTAGAGACAGGGTCTCACTAAGCTGCCCCGGCAGGTCACGAACTCCAGAGCTCATGTGCTCCTCCTGCCTTGGACTCCAAAAGTGCTGGGATTACAGATGTGAGGCACTGCACTAGGTCAAGTATGGCTTTTGCTTAGTATAATTAGGGAGCACAGAAAAGACAGACAGCCGTTGAAATACAAAGTGAGACCTGACAGTCAAATTGTGCAAGTGAAGGGGGTATGAGCCGTAAGAGTGCAGAGGTGAGAAAGGCTTAAGGCACAAAAGGGGGGTTGGAACTATGGCTGATTTTAAAAAATATTCTGGCTGGGTACAGTGGCTTGTGTAATCCCAGCACTTTGGGAGGCTGAGGCGGGAGGGTTGCTTGAGGCCAGGAGTTCGAGGCTGCGGTGAGCCATGACCGTGCCACTGCACTCTAGCCTGGGCGACAGAGTGGACCCCAACTCAAAAAGTTTTCCAAATTCCCTGCAAAAGTATCTGTTGCCTATATAATCCCATACAAGTTCTTAAAAGATGGTGTGCACATCTCAATAAAAAAAAAAAAGGAAAGAAATAGTCAAAAATGCCCCTGACAAAGTCCTTCTTTTGTAATAGTGAAAAACTCGGGGACATCCTCAGATGGGAGCTCGGTAAGTCCGGCCACACCCGCAGGGCTGACTCTCGCGCAGCTGCTAGTTGGGAACTGGGTCGCTCATGGAAAAATGACAGTCGTTGCCTTGTCAGTGGTCAGACTTTGGGGGACGACGGGCCTTCCCTCTTATTTTTAAGTCGCCATGATTACTGCAATGTCGTTTGTGCAATAAAAAAATTAATAAAATCAAAGGAAATGAATGTGAAATTTGACCTGGACACTGAGGCCTTTCGTGTGGTTCCCTGCTCTGGGCCTGTGGGCGTGTCCCCAGAACACGCCCCTTGTCACTCCCTGGCAGGCGGGATCCCCCCTCCCCTGGGGTGCTGGGTCCACGGCAGTGGGGAACGAGGCGGGGAGCGGGGGAGGGGACGGCCTGGCTGTGGCCTCTGGCTTTTGCTAGTCCCTTCACGGGTGTTCTCGCCGGTAGTGGGGGGGGAGCCAAGCGAGGAGGACCGTCTCCCGTGTCTCCCGAGCAGGGCGCGGGCCGGGGACACGGGTGGACGGGAATCCCGTCCTCTCACTGATTTGGGGGAACCTCCCTAGATTCCCCTGTGGGCAGGCCTGGTCCTGGAGGCCAGAGGCCTGTGACCTCCCTTCCCTGGAAGAGGCTGGGCCGTTCACTCTGTGGGCGGGTGGGAGGCGAGGTCTGGCCCCAGGAGACCCCCGCGGCCTGACCTCCAGGCAGCCAGGTGAACCCCCCAGGCTGCCCAGGCCGGCTGCGGCCCCCAGCCCCGTGTTCTCCCGGGCAGTCTGCCGCAAGGCCAGGGCCAGGGCGCCCCGGGTGTTGCGGCGCAGAGGCCGGTCAGCTGCCTCCGGTTTGCGGGACAGGCTGTGCGCCCAGCTGGTGGCGCCAAGGCACTGCGCTCGCCCCGATGCCAAGCAGCTCCCGCGCCGGCTGGGCCTCTTCGGACGGGGCCCAGAGCGCCGAGATAAAAGGGAAGAGCTGGTTCCAAACGCCACAGATTATTCCTCTGGAATGGAACCAAGAAGCCAGAGCGGGGATCTGAATCCCTCTAGCCGGACACCCTGCTACCAGGCCTGGCCCAAGGCCAGTGGTCGTCAACTCTGAGTGAGAGGCCGGTGCGGTGGCTCACGCCTGTCATCCCAGCACGCTGGGAGGCCTAGGCGAGACGATTGCCTGAGCCCAGGGGCTCAAGCCCAGCCCGAGCAACGTGGTGAGACCTCTGCTCTGCCATAAATCAAAAATGAGCTGGGCGTGGTGGCATGTGCCTGTGCTTCCAGCTACTTGGAAGGCTGAGGTGGGAGGATCGCCTGAGCCCAGAAGGTCGAGGCCGTGGTGGCTGTGAACAGCGTGCCACTGCACTCCAGCCTGGGAGACAGAGAGACTACAAGTCTAAAAAAAAAAAAATTGAGCGAGGGAGCCTCCTGGGGGTTTGCTAAAGCACAATGGCTGGGCCTCATCTTGGAGTTTCTAATTCTGCAGGGGGTGGAGCCTGAGAATCGCCATTTTTTCAGGAAATGCTGGACTGCTCGTCTGGAACGATACTTTGGGAACCACCTGACTAATATGGAGCTCAGAGGACGTGGCCTCAGAGCCTCCCGTGGTCCTTGCCCCGTTCAAGTCCTGGAGAGGGCTGTGGGGAGCCAGTTATGCCCGATAGCCTGTTGCCGACCCCCCAGCAAAACCACCAACTGCTGCACAGATCCCCTTTGGGACCCATGCTTCGCTGATGATCCGTCCTGCAGCAACCAACCAAGGGCCAACTCAAGGTTCAGGGACTGGAATTTCCCAGCAGCCCGAGCAGGCAAGTGAATGGCTGCCAAGAGCCTGGGAAGAAGCTGGGCACGGCTCCAGGAGTCCAGACAGCCTCTGGGAGATGCTTCTGCTCCGGCTCCCAGATCGAGAGAGGGTCCCTGGCCCTGTGTCACCTGCCTGGGCCAGCAGCCAACAGTGCCGAAAGTGTGTGTTTGTGGTGGTTGGGAGGACAGTGGCCACAATCTTGCTGAGGTGACATCTCTGAGTTGCTGCCTGGCTCCTTAGACCCCGTTCAGGGATCTAAACACCCGAAGTGTAAGGCCTCACTTGTGCCTTAGGTGTGGAAGGTCTGGGCTGTGCCACCCTACAGTAGACCATTGGCTCTCAATGTTGAGCCTCCTTGGAGTAGACCATTGGCTCTCAATGTCGAGTCTCCCTAGAGTAGACCGTTAGACTCAATGTCGAGCCTCCCTGGAGTAGACCTTTGACTCTCAATGTCAATCCTTCCTAGAGAAGACCATTGACTCTCAGTGTCGAGCCTGCCTAGAGTAGACCACTGGACTCAATGTCGAGCCTCCCTGGAATAGACCTTTGACTCTCAATGTCAATCCTCCCTAGAGTAGACCATTGACTCTCAATGTCGAGCCTCCCTAGAGTAGACCGTTGGACTCAATGTTGAGCCTCCCTGGAGTAGACCTTTGGCTCTCAATGTCAACCCCCCTAGAGTATATCATTGGCTCTCAATGTCAAATCTCCCTAGAGTAAAACCATTGACTCTCAATGTTAAGCCTCCCTAGAGTAGACCATTGACTCTCAATGTCGAGCCTCCCTAGAGTAGACCGTTGGACTCAATGTTGAGCCTCCCTGGAGTAGACCTTTGGCTCTCAATGTCGAGCCTCCCTGGAGTAGACCTTTGGCTCTCAATGTCAACCCCCCTAGAGTAGATCATTGGCTCTCAATGTCAAATCTCCCTAGAGTAAACCATTGACTCTCAATGTTAAGCCTCCCTAGAGTAGACCATTGACTCTCAATGTCGAGCCTCCCTAGAGTAGACCGTTGGACTCAATGTCGAGCCTCCCTAGAGTAGACCATTGACTCTCAATGTCGAGCCTCCCTAGAGTAGACCGTTGGACTCAATGTTGAGCCTCCCTGGAGTAGACCTTTGGCTCTCAATGTCAATGCCCCCTAGAGTAGATCATTGGCTCTCAATGTCACATCTCCCTAGAGTAAACCATTGTCTCTCAATGTCGAGCCTCCCTAGAGTAGACCACTGGACTCAATGTCGAGCCTCCCTGGAGTAGACCTTTGGCTCTCAGTGCCAATCCCCCCTAGAGTAGACCATTGGCTCTCCATGTTGAGCCTCCCTAGAGTAGACCATTGTCTCTCATTTTTGGGCCTCCATAGAGTAAGTCTATCATTGGTGCTCAGTGTCGAGTGTCCTTAGAGTCCCTTGTGCTGGAAGCAGGAAGAACTAGCTCCCTGGGTGAATCAGCCTGACTCACCTCCCCGGTCCTGGCCCTGGTTCCTGCAGCCAGCCTGGCAGGGCAGGTCCTGTCTCCTTCCTGCCATCCCTCCCTCTCTCTCCATCTGCTTGAGCCCTAGCCCAGGCCCCGGCTGAAGAGAGCAGGTGGCTGAGGGGGGGATCCCGCCATGGTGTCCCTTAGGATCCATGCAAGGTGGAGCCTCGAGGGGCCGCTCTTGTATTTCTCCCAGGGGCTAGCTCTCTCTGGGTGACGTTTCTCTTTTACCTTGTGCTTTGCACATCATGGCTGTTTATACAATGTTTGCTGACTGACTGACTAATTGTTTAGAGAAACCTCGGTGGAAATGAAACAAAGCAAAATGGGTGTAATCCTCACACCTGCTGTGGACCAGGTTTTGCTCCGAGCTTGTCAGCTTGGAGACGTGTCGGAAGCCCTTGGGTGGGAGCTCTGTGGGTGGGGACAAGCAAGGTCAGTGTGGAGTTCCATCTGAGAAGGGCTGAGTGTCCTGGGAAAGAAGGCGCAGGAGGTCTGAAAGGCAAGTTCCTTCGGGATTTTCTTTTTGAGTGGGGGTCTCACTCTGTCACCCAGGCTGGAGGGCAGCGGCACGATCACAGCTACTGCAGCCTCAAACTCCTGGGCTCAGGTGATCTTCTGCCTCAGCCTCCTCAGTAGCTGGGACTACAGGTGCCACTACACCTGGTTAATTTTTTTTTTTTTTGAGTCAGAGTCTCACTCTGTCACCCAGACTGGAGTGCAGTGGTCGCTCCCGGCCACCGCAGCCTCGACCTGCTGGGCTCCGGCGATCCTTCCGCCTCAGCCTTCCGAGTAGCTGGAACTACGGGCGCGCGCTACCACACCTGGCTGATTTTTTGATTTATTGTAGAGATGAGGTCTCGCTGCCCAGGCGGGTCTCGAACCCGTGGGCTCAGGCAATCCACTCACCTCAACCTTCCAAAGGCGTGGGATTACAGGCTGAGCCACTGAGCCCGGCTCACCCGGCTAATTTTTAAAACTTTTTTGTAGAGATCAGGTCTTGCCATGTTGCCCAGGTGGGTCTTGAACTCCTGGACTCAGATGATCCTCCTACCTTGGCTTGCCAAAGTGCTGGGATTATAGGCGTGAGCCACCACTCCTGACTCTCTTTGGGAATTTGACATTTACACCAAGAGACTTACAAAATGTCAAGTGTGAATAAATGTAGCTTTTGAAATTTAGATTAGGATGTCAGTCCCAATTCAGACAGAAATAAGGCATGTGCAACCTATTAGACTTAAATACTTTTCTTCTTAATTGGCTATTTTCAGACCATGTCTTTAGGAAATCACTAAACAGGCTGTAGTTTCCCTGTTTAGTTACTGCCATGGTTCTCAGTGCTAGCTGTATATTGGAATCACCAGGTTATTTTAAAAAATCCTGCCGCCCTGGCCACACCCCGGGTGTGGAGCCCAGGCGCGATGTTCTTTTAAAGCCCTGTAGGCAACTTTGGAGCACAGCTCGGATCAAGAGTCCTTGAGCTACGGATTAGGTGGCTGGAAGAGCTAGACAAAAACAGATCAGACTTTTGGGGTATCTGCTCATGAGTGCCATGACCGACTTCTCCCCAGGACGGGACCCCTGGAAGCACCAGGAGACCTTCCCTTGACAACTGCCCTCCAGGATGGCACCCGACCCAGGGGACCCAGGGGACTGATCAGCTCCTCTCACACAGGAAGATGCAACGGGCACTCAGAACATACAGCTATTGGGCTGGGTGTGTGGACTCACGCTGGCAATCCCAGCACTTTGGGAGGCTGAGGCGGAAGGATTGCTTGAACCCGGGAGGCTGAGGTTGCAGTGAGCTAAGACTGGGCCACTGCCCTCCAGCCTGGGTGACACAGCAAGACCTTGTCTCTAAAAATAAAATTTAAAAATCATGGGAAAAGTCTTTAAAAATTATTTTCATTATTTTAAAAATTAGAGATGGTGTCTGGCGATGTTGCCCAGGCCTGGCCTTGACTTCCTGGGCTCAAGAAGTCCTCCCACCTCGACCTCCCACAGTGCTGGGATGACAGGAGTGGACCGCTGTGCCTGGCCAAGAAAGTTTTTTTTTTTTGAGTTGGAGTCCCACTCTGTCGCCCAGACTGGAGTGTAGTGGCCGCTCCCGGCCACCACAGCCTCGACCTGCTGGGCTCCGGGGATCCTTCCGCCTCAGCCTTCCGAGTAGCCAGAATTACAGGCATGCGCTACCACGCCCGGCTAATTTTTTGATTTATTGTAGAGATGAGGTCTCGCCAAGTTACCCAGGCAGGTCTCGAACCCGCGGGCTCAGGCAGTCCACTCACCTCAGCCTCCCAAAGTGTGGGATTACAGGCTGAGCCACCGAGCTGGGCTCAAGAAAGTTTTTAAAGCCCAGATTTCAAGCTCTTCTTCAGACCGGACAGCCCTGCCTGTGAAGACGGTCTCGGCTGCCTGCGTGTACCTCTGGAGTTCCTCCGGGCGGTTCCGATGAAGACTCGGAACCAATTGAACTGCTGTTCCCAATTGAACTGAAAACGGAGGGGTCTCCCAACAGACTCCGGAAGATACAGATTCCAGAGACTCTTCCATTGGGACCACATGGAGTTACAAAGAGCCTGGTTCAAACGCCGGATGTGTGGGTGTGGGGTGGCGGGTGTGTGTTTGTTTTTCTGGGCTTTGGGGGTGCTCTTGTCTGTGCATGTGTCAGGCTTTTGGTCCCTGTAACATAAACCCACCAGGCTGGCTTAAACCAAACAGGGGCCGGGAGGGGCTCTGACAAGTCTTCATGAGTGACCCCTGGAGGCCCGGGCCGGGTGACAGCCAAACTTCCGGAGGGCTGGGCTGAATAGGGGCTGAGGATGGCAAGAACCATGCTTTTCCGCTGCCCTGTTCCAGAGAGCAGCCCGGTTAGAGTTATAATTTATAATTTCTTTCTTTCTTTTTAGAGACAGAGCCTCACTCTGTCGCTCAGGCTGGACTGCAGTGGCACAATCACGGCTCACCACAGCCTTTAACTTTTGGGCTCCAGCGATATCCCCTCCTCAGCCCCTCAAGGAGCCAGAACTACAGGCTGCAATGCCCGGCTAAATTTAAAAAATTTTGTGGAGTAGCAAGGTTTCGCCAAGTCGCCCAGGCGGGTCTTGAACTCCTGGCCTCAAGGTCTCCTCCCGCATCACCCATGAGATTTTGATGTGCAGTTGAATCTGCTGGGATCTCACTGGTTGGGTCAGCATTTTTGGACATCAAACTCCTCTTTGGTTTCTCTCCTAGAGGGGAGTGGTGTCCCTGTCAGCCTGTCCATCCTGGAAGGTGGATTTTTTTTTTCTGAGTTGGAATTTCACTCTATCACCCAGACTGGAGTGCAGTGGCATGCCCATGGCCACCACAGCCTCAACCTGCTGGGCTCAGGTGATCCTTTCCCTCAGCCTTCCAAGAAGCTGGAACCACAGGCACACGCCAGCATGCCCAGCTAAATTTTTGAATTATTGTAGAGATGAGCTCTTGTCAAGTTGCCCCGGCAGGGTTTGAACCCGGGGGCTCAGGCAATCCTCTCACCTCGGCCTCCCAAAGTGCTGGGATGGCAGGTGCAAACCACTGCGCCCGGCAGGGAGGTGGATTTTGAACACATGTTGGCCAGGAGATGCCGAAGGGCCTCGTCTGCAGACATGCGACGCGGAGCCCAGTGAAGCTCAGACTTGTTGGAGCCCATGCGATTCACAGCCAGGCCAAGAGGGCCTTTCCGGGTTGGCTGTTTGAGCTGGTCAGAGGAACCAGATCTTTGCCTTCTGGGCTCTGCGGACACAACCCAAAAAACCCCCAAAACCAAAAACCAGAAAACAAAACAAAGTGTGCGTGTGTGTAAAGCAGCGAATGTACCTTTTACTTCAGAAACAAAAATACCGTTTCTGACCCAACAATGGCCGGATCCTGGTGAATGAAGGACCAGCACACTTTCCTGTGTTAGCCGGGCTGCTGTAAACAGCCCGGGCCCAGCGAGCTGGAAGTGACTCCTTCGGCCTGAGAATCTGGGTGGCGAGCTTGTGTTTGACGGCCGCGGTGGGGTCAGGGGTGGAGGGAGAGGGCAGCTACAGTGATCCCCAGACCCAGAGAATGCAGAAGCGGCAGCAATGGCGGCTGCAGAGGCGGGTGGAGCAGAGGCTGCCGGCACGGAAGGCTTCTTCGCCCAGGCCCCGGCCGAGCGTGCAGTTGTCTGGTTGGACGCAGGACATGCTGGGCATTCTCATTCCAACTTTGAGAGCGAGGCTCAGACAGGCTGAACAGCTCTTCTGGGGTCACACAGCTTCTGAGGGGCGGAGCCAGGATCAAACGAAGGCACGTTTGACTCCCAGCCATGACAAGACACTGCGCCGCACAGAAATCCAGGTCGCGGCCACCATTCTCTCCGACTGGAGGACAGGGCTTTGGTCTCAGAAGCAGGGGAGGGCAGCTCTTCGGAAAGCAGGGCGCTGCTGGTCCCTGCTTCCTTTCAAGACGTCCCTCCCACCACACAGCTGCACTGGTCTCCAGCAGAGACAGCTGTCCCTAGGGGCCAGAAGGCCTTTGCAGCTCAAAGCAATCCCTAAATTCTGGGTGGATTCGTTGTGTCCTGGGAATAGGACTGTGGCTCTCTTTGTTAGTTTTTTTCCCTCTATTTGTTTATTTAAATAATAGAGACAAGGTCTCTCTATGTTGCCCAGGCTGGTCTCGAACTCCTGGCCTCAAGCAGTCCTCCCGCCTTGGCCTCCCAAAGCGCTTGAGCCACTGTGCCCAGCCGACTCTGTTAGGTCAGCAGAAGTCTCAGCACTTATTGACCAACTATGGTTGCACAGTGACCCAGAGACTTTCCGGGCCTGAAACAGATTTGGTGTGGGTCTGCAAAAATGATTGTTCATCCATATGATGGACGGGTAAGCAGTCACTGAAAAGTGTTTTCAAAGAGTAAGACATGAAGAAATCCGTGTGGCGAAAGATTAAGACAACCGCGGTGCAGGCTGGGTGCCGAGGCTCGCCCTTGTGATGTCTGTACTTGGAGGACTGCCTGAGCCCAGAAGTTCGAGACCAGCCTGGGCAACACAGTTAGGCCTCGTCTCTTATAAAAAAAAAAAAAAAAATTAGCTGGCTTGCTGGCATGTGTCTGTGGTGTCGCCTACTGGGAGGCTGAGGCGCAAGGCTCGCTGGAGCCCAGGAGGTTGAGGCTGCAGCAGCCACCATCCTGTCCCTGTACTCCAGCCTGGGTGACAGGGAGACCCTTACTCCAAAGCAAACAGCTAGGATACCCAACTGCAAGTTCTGTGTATAGTTTATTAATTTCAGAAATCGAACTTGTTTTTATTAAAATATGTGAGTGAAAGGATGAAAGAATGTCACCGAGATGCTAAGCGTGGTCACCTCATGGGGGGGCGTGTGATGGTCATGGTTTTTGTTTTCTGTGTGTGCATTTGAAGGTCTTATTTCCCCACGTTTCTTCGGTGTGGCCCACTTTTGTGGGGCGGGAAAGGCGCGGCAGGGCGGCCGTCCTGACACAGCGCTGGACACGCGCAGGTGTGCTCCGGGGACCTCGGAGGCCACCGCGTCTTCGCTTCCGGCCCGGCCCCCTTGCGAGGCGCGGGTGGAGGCGTCTGGATCAGGTCCGCCCGGCGCACCCTGAGACCCCCGGGCGAGGCCCGCGCGGCGCGGGGAGGGAGCGGCCGGTCCTGCC